>NW_024609837.1:15426470-15653606 GCF_016920785.2 Ixodes scapularis | reverse complement strand
AGAGTCCCATATCTCGTAGCGGGTTGCGGAGAATGTTGCGTGACAGCCAACGTTGGTGGCAGCGAAAGAGATAGACGAAAACTTCCTATTATTTTCGTTTACGCTCCCGCCATCGCTAACTTGTTCAGCCTAATTTAGCGGGGAACCTGTATTTATTTGTAGTGCCCGTGACGCCAGGTCACGTGACACCAATTTCCCTGCCAATTTTAGCAGGGAAACTGGGTTGGTGCATAGGTCATGTGACGTCCATTTTTCCCCATTAAATTTAGTGGGGAACCTGAATTTATCTGCAGGTCCCAAACGTCAGGTCACGTGACATCAATTTTTTCCGCCAAATTTAGCGGGGAAACTGAATTGGTGCCTAGGTCACGTGACGCCAATTTTTCCGCTAAATTTAGCGAGAAAACTTAATTCCTAGATAGGTCACGCGACGTCAATTTTTCCGCTAAATTTAGCGAGGAACCTGAATTCGACTGAAGGTCCCGTGTCGTCAGGTCAAGTGACACCAATTTTCATACCAAATTTAGCGGGGAAACTGAATTGGGGAATAGGTCACGTGACGTCAATTATTCCGCTGAATTTAGCGGGGAAACTGAATTCGTTTACGCTCACGCCGTCGCGAAACCCATAGAGATCATACAGATAGAGACCGGAGGGACGAGCCCGTAACCAACGTTTCCCGTGACAGCTGCGCGATAGGATCTAAATGTAGTTTATATATCACACGCCAGGTGGCGCAAGCTACTGCCCGATACACGAAGCTACTAATTGTCACATCCACCCACAGTGTCACTGTGCCTGGACTGTGCGCAGTGCATCCGCCCATCCAGCACGGTACTGGGTGCCTCACGAACACACGCTGGGTTATCCGCGTGTTCACCTCAACTCAAACTATCACGTTGAGGGCAACAAGATCGCATAAACGATGCGATTAACAGACGTAGTTCTCGGTGTTTTCAAGCGAAGAGGCTTCGGCGGCCCCCGGTTTCATTTCGTCAAGAAGATACCCGGCAAGATCACTACGGGGTAAGTGCGCAGCCCCCCAGGCCAGTGTCCGATAGCGCCTAAACTCAAAGCGAATGAAAAAAAAAAAAAAGAGGCATGTGACAATAAAATACAGCACTACCCGCTCATTCACACTGGAAGCGGATCCGCGTTCGCAGAGCGGTTGCGAACGCGGTTGTATAAAGATCCAATACAATTGCACGCGCACTTGATGTCACCGTGTGCGCGTGCAATTGCACTGTACCTTTATACAACCGCGTTCGCAACCGCTTTGCGAACGCGGATCCGCTTTGCGAACGCGGATCCGCTTCCAGTGTGAATGAGCGGTACAACTTAATTCCAGACGCTGCCGACGCTACAAGCGTTAGCATGTGGTCCTAAACTGTGCTTGCACTGCACGAGCGCGGTTGTTGCAAGGACGCTGGAAGCCCGGAGCTCGCTCTTTTAGCTTCTGCTACGCTCACCAGTGCAGCGTCCCTTAGCATTCTAGCTGTTGGCCTGATCACCAGTGTTACAGCTATCCTAGAGAGTTGGCGCGGAGGTAATCGCAATGAAAAGGGGGTTCAATCCTGATCTCTGCCCGTTTCAACCTAGATGGTTGTGGTACTGCACTGGCTAGATTTCCCACCTACAGCGGAGACGCCCATTGGTGGACTAACTTCCCCGTCTAAATGTATACAACACAATACGAAACACTTGTCGGATTGATTTAAAGCTGTATGTGACGCGAATCCAGACATTGAGTTTATCGTGTCGGTGTTTCGAAGAATAACAGACAATACAATTAATCACAAAAACACGATAAATGAGGCGTCTACCTGATTTCGGTTTTATCGGCCCGGCGTCTCTGTTTATGAAACAATCTTTAGCTTGCATTTAATGATTCCAACATAAATTTTCCTGTCTCTTTAGGGTGTTAACTTGATGTCCAAGAAATCTACAAAAGCAGAATTTTAACAGCTTTAAACCGTAATGAAGCCGTTTTGTTCGCCTGCAGCAAGAAACGCATCGTACCTCCGGTGACTGCGGGCCATAAGCTCCGCTTGTGGGACAGAATGGCCACCGAGGAGGAAGCAATGATGTACCTCAGTCGCCCTTACTTGACAGAGGTGAGTCGCATTTCTGGCAAAGTGGTGTCCGACTAAGGCAACATTGATTACTGTTCGCTGCTGTCTTGTCATACTGCAATCACAAAATCCAAACCACCCAATAAAAATTCCTGGGTACGCCACTGGTACCCAGGAAACTCTCGTCCTGGTAACTATATGTATATAGTTGCCAGGACGAGAGTTTAAGGCATGGCCTTCACAGCGTCCAGAGTCCTATGGCATGTGCATAGCTCGGCACTAATGTTTCAGCCGCCATAGAATGAGTCTCGGTGACGGCCACCTGTGCTAAAAGTTTCATCAGTAATGTATTTAAGAATCAACCTTGGATCGTGAAGTTCTTAAGCTGTAGCTCTTTCCCTGCCAGAAGAGAGGACAAACTGGAGGAATTTGAACAATGTGCTCGGACGCGGGTGAAGGGTGGCCGAGTAAAGCCGTGGCCGTCCTTCGTGCAGCCATACTCCGTTTCCCTTCTAGTCCGACTGCGGCCGAAACTACGATCCGACTGAGCCAGTCGAGCGGTGGCAAAAGTGCGAAATCACGGCGTTCGTTTTCTTTGTACGTTTGTCGTCACCAATTAAATCAATCGCGCGCGTGTCCCGTGTGTGATTGATTTAGCCGGAGATGGCAAACCCCCAAAGAAAATGAGCACCGTGACGAGGGGACTTTCGGCGCCGCTCGACTGGCTCCGTCTGACTGTTGCAATCGCTGGACTTAAAGTGGGACGGGGTGCGACACTGCGTAAAACTTGTGCTTTGCCCGTCTAGGTTTGTTCCAAACTAATTCCAACTTTAAAGGCCGTTTTTTTTGTCCCCCCCCCCCCCCCCCCCCCCCCCCCCCCCTTCGATGAAGGAAGAAGAAAAGTACCTGCCAAAGGAGTTCCGCCGGATAGGTGCCCGCAGGTACGAAATTTACGACACCAAAGTGCGGAGGCCGCTGAAGAGTCTGTTTGCTGCCGACCTCCTCACGCACCTCAACACCAACAGGCAGTGGGAAGAATGAAGTAGTCCACAACGGGTTAGATAATAAATAGAAAACTGAGTTGTGGTTTTTTCTGTCTTTAGTCTGACCGGAGCCACTGTATGTGCTCCCTAAGGTAGCTTATACAGTGGAACCTATTGTGACCATAGCCACTGCCAGGATGGACACAACAGGACAGTTATTTGGTGTTCCTGCTTAGCAGGGAGAGCTTGCACCGTTCTATTAGCCCCGAGAGCGAGCACAAGCGTCGCTGCGGTCGCCGCGCCCGGATTGGGTGAGGTGTACCGTGACGTCAGGGGGAGTACTCCGCTCCGCGATCTCGCATCGGCTCGCCTCCCAGCACCGGTTTCCTGGTTTGGCGTTGTGTGCCGCAAGCTCTTCGAGGAGCTGGACTTCGTTTACCCGGTGTATATGACGTTTAGTTAGGCCGGTATTAACGTGCTTCCGTACATTTTATAAGCCTGCTTGTCCCTTTTACCTTTGAAATTGGGTTACAAATCCCGAAAGCTTTCGGCGGAGGCAATTCCGCCGATGAACCTCCCCGTCCGTCCACACGACACAAGGCAATTTTGCGAGGGTCGGTGAAGCGATGGCGCAAGCATTTCAGACGCTGGAATTCTGTTCCTTGCACGTTCATGATTTAAGACGATATTAGATCCCGCTTTCAAGGCATTTGAAGTGGCATTTATATCATGGGCCTTTGGGTGGTCGGCAAATTAGCTCGCGACCCCGACTCTGCGCTGCCACTCTGCATGCGCTGGTTCGCAGATGTTTTAAAGGCCGTGCGTCTGATGATCTTGAAGTGCTCGTGGAACAGGGTTGTTTTACATAAATGTAGCTTCTTCGCGAATTAATTATATAGTTTATACGCGTATGCAGGCATATTTCTTAGAAGCTGCACAATTACTGGAAATTAGCTTGTATGGTAGCAGCAAAAACGGCCGAATTGCCCCCAGTTGTCTGTATGATATGTATTGAACTGCCAAACTATGCACAGCAATAGTGCCGTAATATGGAATGTTTATACTTTTTCCTGGCATTCTTTATTCCAGCCTATTCCGAAAATACACCGTTCAGTCTGAATTGTCATTTCCAATTAAAAGAGACACTGCTGCAGGTCCCCAAATGCTTCCTCGGCCTCCAAACAGAGGAAAACAGGAGGAACAGCAAGCATTCGAACGCCTGTCCAGTGGTAGATGCAGCACTAGTAGCAGAAAATGTGGAACCTGTGAAGGGCGACAGTCTGCGTGAGAAAAGCTTCTGGTATTTTAGCTTCAGGACAATTTGATTTAAGTAAAATCTCAATTTTAGGGCTTAAGGGGCTAATAACGAGCTAGACACCTTCGCTTACGTTTGTTATACATTACTTGAGGGTTGATATAAACAAGTCCACAGATACCACCCGTGTAGTCCATTAAAATACTATCCGAATCCAGCAAAGGTCAAATGCAAGCAATGTATATAATAAATGTTCTTTTTCTTTTTTTCTTTTTTTACTTTTCCCCTGCACTTGGGCTGTCTTCCTTGTGATTCTTTCTTGATGGCCCAGACTGTATTTAACATGTTGCTCGAGCTGCATGCAGCTTTTCTGCTTCGGCGATCTTGTTTAAAAACAGAGATACAAAAAACAAAAAAGTATACATAACCTGCCAATTCATTCAGACCATCAGCAGCATTTATTGTGCGAGATGTAAATCTATAGTGATGCTCCTGCAATTGTGGCCATATTTCTTCATTTTCATATACCAGCTGCGATTCCAGCGCTGCCTGCCCTGTCAACCATGCTTAAAATGTTGGTTGAAGTTCCGCCTGCAGCTACAGGTCATACCTCAATAAAGGTTCATATAAACATTTACACTTACTACGAAAAATACGCCAAAAAAAATTAAATAGAAACGAGCGCGCCGTCAGCTAACGTCGTCACAGCCTCCACAGGGCGAGCGGGCCGAGTCGGGGAAAAATTCTCTCCTCGTCGTGACGTCACCCCGGTTCGCCGTAAGGGGGCGCCACGCGAACTTCTCGGGGCTAATAGTCTCTATAGACTGCAATCACTTATGCAGAGTTCATGCATCACCAGGTCTTCGTTGAAAGTAGAAAGATTTGGCTGAGAGCAGGGCGCTTGAAGGGCCCTCTTCTTATTCTAAAGCTTGGAGAGACTGTACAAAAAGTTTAATCCTAGTCTGTGGCTAATCAACTGAATATGACATCGGAAACAAAAGATTGTCTTGTTAGTACTGATGCTGTAAACTGTCTGTTTTGTTAACCTTTCATTAAAGCATCTTAACGGAGTAACGGCTAATGATACTGTATGCAATGAAACGAGATTGTGCCACAATTTTTCCTATACTGTGCACTAATCTATGTTATATCTCCTGGATAGCACCTCAGCTACTCTACACTGTGGTTGAAATGAAGCCGTGTTTCAGCGACCAAACTGAACTACAGGACGTGCTCTAGGGTTGTGGCATTGTCCCGTAGTGAACGAGCAAAGCCAACTGTTGCATACGCTGTCGGAGACAATTTGGTAATGACAATATGGCGACTTGACAACTTCATCTTAGTTGTGCTGAGCTGAGCTGTTCTTCAGAGGATAACACTGAGATAAGTGATTCCAGCATGTGGGAGAAATAAACTACTTGCAAAATACTTGTAGCATACAATTCCGAGAAAGATAAGACAATGACATGTCAATGGCTTCTTTTTGGAAACGCTAGTCCCAAAAGTTGACCACAGCACAGACGATGTATAGGCTGCTTTTTTTTTTAGCGAATGTGGAGTTGGAAATGGGCTGTCTCATCGATACATTTGAAAACTTAATGGCATCTGTATTAGTCACTGCATCATTTATGCATTATGGCATTGAAAACTTTATAAATGAACAACCTGCAAAACTGCTATGGCACGCTGCAGAAGCCTGCAAGTTGACTCGTGCTGCATTGCATACCGTGGCAAGCATTTCTAGCTGGAGGTTCCAGCATTCCGTGAATCATTAGACCTGAAATATAGATAAAACTGTTTTTAAAAAAATTATGGGTTGCATAGAAAACCGGTTCATGCCATATTGGTCATTGCCAAGGGGCCTATTTAGGGAGTTGCATGGAATTGGAAATATTTAGCTAGTTTTTTTTTTAAATTTATTTAGTAAACTTTATTGAGTATAGGCAAAGCTATGGTTTCAGATAAAAACTTGTTAGGAGCTACTGAACACCTAACAAGTTTCTATAGCTTGAGTCACTTTGAGAAATATTTAACAGAGTGTATGCAGCACCCTACTGCATCTTGGAAACACAATTTGAATGCACTTCAGCACCCCAACCCAGTAGTACACAGAAACCACAAACGAATGCACTAATATTGCATTTTCCTTCTAGGCTCGGTAAAACGCAGCATTATTTTTTGTAAAAGTAATTGAAAAAAACACCTTTCATTAAGCCTAACAAGTTTTCAGTGGAGACTTTACCTTTCTGTGTGCTAATTGAGACATTATCTATTCAAAACTTGAGCACTTAAATATCTCGCATGTTATGCAACTTCCTAAATAAGCTACATCGCAGAGTTAGCAAAAATACTTCCTTTTTTCTGTGCTACATTTCACAGGCGGGAAAAATTTTTCATGCATATCATGGGGTGCGCCTTGTTATTACATGTTCCGAGAGATGTGAGGCGTGCAAAGTGGATAACGCGAAATCTCCAAGCGTGAATAGAGTGGGCTTTTCAAGCTGTGGGAAATGAAATGGCTACGACCACCACACTATGTTTCACGATGAGGTAAAGG
Source organism: Ixodes scapularis (assembly GCF_016920785.2). Lineage (NCBI taxonomy): Eukaryota > Metazoa > Arthropoda > Arachnida > Ixodida > Ixodidae > Ixodes > Ixodes scapularis. Next base: position 15,646,739 of record NW_024609837.1, on the reverse strand, counting down.
TTCTGTCTACTTTTAAACAGAGGACCTAACAAAGATGGCGTGCAAACAACAGACCTTGCAAGATCTTTTTGTAAAGGTTCGGTTGAAGATTTGGGAAGGACATGAGAATATGACCCACATTGTCAAACGGTGTCCCAACAGTATCCTGCTAAAAATGTTTTTTACTTTGTGCGGTGAAAACAGCAATCACTGAACCATAGTGGTGTCATCAACTATTCCAGGGAATCAATGCAAATACATAAGAAGAACAATGACGACAACGTACAAATTTGCTCGGGCACTTTTTTTTCCCATGGTTTTGTAAGAGAAAACACATGTTTTCGTTTTTTGGCCTTCAACACAGCATGTCGACAAGACCTAAACACCGTTTTATTGACAAGAGCTTGAATCTGAATGAGAAGCTACTAGTCGACATCAACATTATTTCGGAGACTGCGGGCTAAAAAGTTTGCACACGTGCAATGCACGGACTGAACAACCTTTATAAAGTCATTCTGCCTCGAAGATGAAAGCCAGACCAATGTTGTAGGCACAGTACATACGGGTCCTATTTTCATGATAACCCATCTTCACCAAAAGCCCAACAGCTTTGGGTGCGTGTCTGTTTGCATCCCGTAACCACAGTCCTCGTGCAGCTTGATACTGCAAGCAGGGCAACCAGAAGACCCGTCATATCTCGGCCTGACCGTCCCCACCACTCAACAGCGTTGTTGCAGGTTAACAAAAGCGGGACAAGCTGCTCCCAGAAAGCCTCCACTTTAGCAGAGCTGAAAAGGAGGCAAGTGGAGAGGAGGAGATCATGGTGAGCAGAGAGCTTCATGGGAAGGGCTTGACCTGCTTTTCATAACCTACAACAGTGATCAGCGATGATCAACAAGACGAAGACTTCTCGGATGAATGAGAAAATACAGACGACATCTGGCACCGTTACGCGATATTTGTATGCACCGCCACAACGTCGGAATGCTCTTCTAGTTCGTCGCAGAGCCTACCGACGACGCCCATGTGTTCCTCGGAGATTGTGACGGGCACCATGGGTACAAACTTGTTGCCGCACTCCTCGACAACGTATCCGTTCGTCGTGAGCGCCTTGGAGAGGGCGAAGTAGTCCGTCACGTCACAGAGAAACTCGCACATCGTCTTCTCCCCGTCGTCGATGTCGAAGACGTCTTCGGCGCCGTGCTGGATGGCGACGTCAAGCGCGGCGTCCGAGTCCAGAGCGGCTCCGTCCTCTCGGCCGGAGACTCTGACGAAGCCTTTCTCGAGGAACTGTTCCTTGACACCGCCCCGCGAAATCCGGCAAGTGTGCTTCTTGCAGATGATCTTGATTTCGTTTCCGAACTTGCTGATGTTCGGCGTCTCCACGTCGACGAGCAGAAGCACTCCGTGTTCCATGATGATCTCGTACAGAGCCTTTCTGAGGTTCTTGGGCTTTTCGGCGCCGCTGGCTCGCTTGATGGCCAACTCTATCGCGGCGTTGGTAACCACCTGGGTCCGCTTGGCGTTTTCGATGGCGTTGGCAAGCGATCGGTTCAACTTGGGGTCTGGACTGCCGCCCACCTTGACTGCCGCCTGAATCAGCCGGACGAACTTGTCCGTCTGTGACATTTTGTGCGCGTCCTTGGCGGCCTTGATGTGGCGCACGTTCTGCCAGTGGCTGTGGCCGGCGTGTCGGCGGCTTTCGAAGGCGTGTGGAGGTCCGTGCGGTCCCGATGCGTGCGGACAGACGGGTGCCCGGCGGAGCAAGGTCGCTGAACGGTACGCACGGCTTGGAGTTGTGCACGCTCTCACGGTGCTTGCCGCGAGCTTCGATGCGGTCTTGAGGAACATCACCGAACAGTTCGATAGCCGGTTAACGACGAAGGAGCGGGTGTTTTTTGGGAATTTGCCCTAAGTTTTTTTAGCTAAAGAATTTTCGTCAGTGATAATACGAATGAAAGGGCAAGAAGAGCATGTGCGAGCCGGCGGAACCGGAAACAGCTGACATTGGACTCGGGCAATCAAAACTTGCTTTAACTCGCGATAATAAAATAACAGTTCAAATTATCCACGTACACACTACCAAAAATGTTTTTTTTTGTTGTCTGTACGTTTAAATTATATCTTGGGAGAGCGAGATATATTTCTAGATGGCGCCAGCATTGCGCATCGCCTCGACTCTTCCTGCGAGTCAATTTTGGTTTCTCCAAGGAAGCATGGCACAGAAAGTTGCCCGTGAGTAATTTCTTTTTTTTATTAAATATTAGAACTTCGCGCTTACAGAATTAACCGCAAAAGGACCGATCGGATGTGGCTCGAGGAATATTATCATCGCATCAACATTTTATTCAGGATAACTTAGATCAGCGAATACACGGTGATCGCCTTTGCACTTGAGACCCAAAGCTAAGGGGAAAAAAACACGAGTAAAACCCTGGCTGCGTAAGGAAAAAAATATCGTGTTTTCTAAGACACAATATGGAATAACAGTAAGCTTTAAATAGGGTGTAAGTTGGTGGCATACTTGTCAAATACCGTGGAAGCAAAGAGCCCTGCGTGATATTCATCTTGCAAGTGCTTGAGAGCAAAACATAAAAAAGTTCCATGTTGTAACCACGATTTTGCCTTTTCCCTCGTCATGAAGGTTCGTTGCTGCGATCAAGCTGCTTAAGAGAGCCAGAACTCTGCAGACGATTATCGACGCAAGTTGCACCTGCCTACAAGACCCCTTCCAACTTCCGAACTTCTGAGTCAAATCCCGTACGTAAAAAAAAGAAAAGAAAAACGCAACCCCCTCTCCCTAAGTTCAGCTTTTCCTGGAAACTATGCATCCTTACAACGCAGGTCTTCTCTTTGCAGACCAATCACACCAAGCAGCATGAAGGGCTCTTCTACACTGTTCCACCAGACATCCAGAAATCAATCTTCCAGATCTTCAGGCCCACTAAAAAGATGGAAGTAATGGTATGCGACATAAATCTATCTATTGGGCAGGAGATCGAACTATAGGGGGCGCTCTGACCCGTTTGTTTTCCTCACGCGCTGTGTTTACTCAACACAAGGCCTGTGCACATGCCGACAGGCCTTATGGGCATGTCCATGTCACCTTCTACAATAGAGCGCGGGGTACAGTTTAGTGTAAAAAATACTAACAATCGACGAAGCAACGTTAAGTGCCGGATCTATCCTCAGAGAATGCGAGCTTGACCCACTTCGGCTTTTGTGCTGAGCTGGGACCGTGCATGCTGCATTGTTCATGCAGGCCGTAGTGGAAACAAAAGAGCCCCTCCTCCCCCTTACCGGAGAACACAAACTCCAACCGAGCGCTGACGCCGCATTCGGTTATGTCGGCCGAGCGCTGAGTCATTGTATTTGTTGTCCCCATCCGTGTAGTTCTAAAGTTAACCGTTTGGGGCGTCATGGTCTGTCCTCCTCCCCAATACATGTATGCGGACGTGTGAACCATGTGCATGTGAATAAGGCTCGCCAGTGACAAATGAGACTTGCTAGCCATACAAGAATGAATGGAGCCCACATCCTCGGTGCATTTTCATGAATTGAAATTAATTATAACGGGTGTTTTGGAAAAGAAAACCACATTCTTCTCACAGGGAAATTAATTGCGCTTGGCCAAATGCTTCGTCTTTGCCAAAATATAGTGCTAACAGTTGGAACCAGATGCAGAAGTTTCAGAATTTTGCTTTACCCGTTTCAAAAGTTACAAATGATTTACACAAATTTTAATTGAAAAAAAATGGGGCCCGGTTTTGGTAGAAAGTGCCATTCATCTCCATGTGTTCGTGGGCCGCCGCTTTTTTTATTAAAAATTTCTGTGAATCTCGACTTTTGAATCTCATAATGGTAAGTTCTGAAACTTTGGCGACTGTGCCGACTACTAGCGCTGCCATTGGGTAGAGATTAGGCATTGGGCGATGCATAGTTCATTTCTGCCGTGAGAAAAACGCAGTTTTCTTTTCTCCCGATTGTTCGGCATACACCGTGTGCAGTTCAAGGCTCCGAAAAAGTTAGTTTGCTCTTATTTCTAGTGACTAGTTCTGTCTCAATTCACCCGCGTCCACGCCGTCAATCAGATTTATGGGATTTAGATTATGCTTGCATCCTTTTTGACAACACCCTAGCTCGAGCGTCGTCTTCCAAGCTCTGTGAACTGTCCACCCTTCTTGCAGAACGAGATGTTTGCAGAGTTCTGCGTGATGGTCCGGCAACCGTTCCTCGAAGTCAAGGCGTTCCTCGAGAATTACAATTATAAATTACCAGCCCTCAGGATTATGCTCTGTATCCTTTTGCTTCATTTTGAATGAATAGCAGAGTGCGAGCGGAGTTGGTCGGTGAAAAAAACGGTTTTGCGCGGTGCTCAGGTGGTGGTACTTCGAATATAGCGCAAAGACGTCGCGATTGAGGGGATAGATGTTAAGGTCAGGGGAGTGCTGTAGATGGTACTTGTAAATGTCTCCTTACCGCTCCCCTGCTGATGGTACAGACTCAATGATCTCGGCTCACAAAGATGTACACGGATCAGGTTCTTGAAACATACTTTGAGAAAGATACAAGCACCCAAAATGTTCTTGAAATACTATTTAAGTTCAAAGAAAATTAAGAAACTGTAAGGCTCTATTTTCCTTTTGGAAAAGTAGCATTGATCGCAACAGAATTGACAGCCCCTGTGACCCCACTGCCGCAGGAACTACCTAGGCCTAAACCCTGTTTCAGTGTAATTTGGCAGACGGTAAAAGCTACGAGCCACTCAAAGTGACTGAGCAAAGCCCGAAACAGCTTTAAGCGGAAAGTGCACTCCGACGGAACACTGTAACTCGTCTCGTTCTCACAAACGACCTATAACTGGCTCGTTGTAGCCACGGCATTCCCTACTTGCCGAATCATGCCGGAGCATGAACGCGGGTGACGAAGCTCGTAATTATGAAGCGAGTACTTGACCCTTGTGCCCAGACGGTAAGCAGGGATCTGGCAAGGCGGTCACTCAAGCCCACTTGCTTCACTACGCCGCCGTCAACAACTGGCTCATTGTCTCCAAGGACTGGGGTGAGGATGGCCGACGGCACATTTCGGGGAAGGCGGGCGTAACCCCGCTCTTGCTTCGTTGCAGCTCCCATGTGGGTGAAACGCCCCAAGGAGCACACGGCCAACGCCGCGGACGAAACACTCATCGACTCGCCCATAGACGCTGCTGTCTGGCTTCAGCACTTCCGCGTCCTCAACAGCCAGCTGCTACAAGAGTTGAATGTTGGTGTTGTTACGCATTTGTAGTAACATTTTCTAAAATTCCGCTTTGGCTCGTAGCGTTTTTTGTCTCCCATACCCTATTTCACTCCCAAGTCCGACCGCAGCTGACCACGATTTGATGGGGCCAATGGAGTGACACCAGAAGGACGTCGTCGTCTGCGCGTTAGCTATCCCCGGCCAAAGCAATCGTGCGCAGCGAATGCACTGTGATCTTGCGCTGTTTTCTCTGCGTGATTGGTTCAGTTAGCGATGGTAAATGCACAAATACGAGTGCCCCGACGATGCACTTTTGGCACCGTTTGATTGGCTCTTTGGGATCGTAGCGTCGGCTGCAGTCAAACTTAATGTGAAACAAATTACAAACGCTTTATAAGTAGGTCCGTAAACCTTCCAGCGTTTATTTATGTGAGAAATTGACAAATGTTTCTTGGTGTTCATTTTTTTTTTTTTTTTTTTCAATGTTGGTGTATTATGGTGATCTGCCAGATCACCAGATCGGCGATCCGGCAGAGCTGCTGCAGCTCTCTCTACAAAGTGTTCGTACGTCGTCAAGTCATACGTGGCAAACCGACGTCATCAATGATCTAGTAAAGTGTGTTGCTGGGCCAGTCGGTGCGTTTCTTGGTACAGATAAAATAGTGCAAATGTGTCAAGGACAAGCAAGTAAAGCAGTACTGGCGTTAACGTGTTGCGGTTCACGTTTATGTCGTTTAGTTCAGCCAGATTTGTTGACAATGTTATTTTAACCAATCTCTTCTCTCGGTTGCTGTTTGTTCCGACATATCCGATGGCACGTTTTGCTATCCTTAGCAGCGCACGCGCAGTCTATGGACACTCTTGGGATGTTGCAACGTTCCAGGGATGTCCTAGGGACGTCGGTAGTACATCCTGGCAACCTGACTACCTTCGGCGACTAACCCAGTGGTTTTGGTGTTCCCACAGCTGACCGCCATGGAGACGTACAAATGGTCCGAGCGAGAGGTGACCGAAAAGGGAGAGCCTCTCACCAACATTATCGACCACGTGAGCATCCGTAAACGACCCCCCTACACAACAACCCTTGCGAGTGACCACTCTTTTTTTCAGGGCGTGGAGCGTATCAAGCACTCCTGCGATTGCCTCGGGGCGCTCTTGCGGGAGATCAAGCAATACACGAACTCTGGCAGGTGCGACTGCATTCCAATCCTTTGTTTAGAGCTCCGATAAGCTCAGGATGACTCGGCATACCATGCAGACTGCAAGTTCGTCTGCATATTTTGCCGGGGTTGTGGTGCCGTCAGAACGGCGAGCTCCCATTGGCTTTGATTGAAGGATAGTGGGTAGACCTCAAGGCAGCTTGCTTTGGGGTCTACCCACCATCCCTTAATCAGAGCCAATCGGAGCTCGGCGCTCTGACGTCACCACAACCCCTGCAAAAAAAGCAGACAACTTTGTGCTCTGCATAGCCTTTGTTGCTGCTGCGCCCATATACACCGTTAATCATCATTGTAAGCTACGAACGATGCATGTGATTTAACTTGTACCCAGCTACGTTTGCGGAAGCTTAATACAAGACAGGGTAGTTGCAGCTTGGTAATCGAAGCAGGACACTAGGAATTCAGAAGTTACGGCGTGTTTCTAAAGGTTCTACGGATGTATCTCGTTAATAAGGACCGATACTCCGCCAGTTCATCCCTGAAAAGTTAGTCTATGTAGCGGGGTGTCCATATAAATGAGTTCTCAATTAATAATGCACGACTGTACTGTCATGCATGACGTGAACGTGAAAATCTCGCCGTGCCTTTTTAAAGCGTGTGCCAGTTTTCGAAGGAGCGTCGTCCTGGTTAGGGCTGGGGCGCAAAGTTTTGGTCTCGACCTCCGGACATGGACATACCGAGGTGATGTCGGGATCGCAGGCCTAGCAGAAGGCCATGTTAAATGTTAAACTAACGAGAAAAAAAAAGGAGCTTTTAAGCCGACATTGCCAAAACAGTGGACGCAGGAACGGAGCCTCAACAAACGGATGTCACTTTTTCAGGGTGAAGACACTGGTGATGCTAAGAGGCGTCAATACGTTTTGGCATGACTCCTACTTACGTCGACTGGATCGCTCTTTCGTAAGTTGGCGTTGAAGGTCCCCGTTGTTCGGGGGGTGGGGGTCGAGTTGGGTCCACATGGGACTTAATACTTGCCAAAACTTCTTCAGATTCCTGCCGAGGACTTCAGCATTGTGCGGCACTTCAAGGAGGTGCTCAAAAATGACTGGGTAAGGAAACGTCGGCGCTGGGTGCAAGGAACAAACAGAGGCTTGCAAATTTTTTCAGTTCCGATCGGTTTACAATTAGTTAATAAGAGGGAGCTCCGGCATTTTTCGAGCTACCGAAACTAAACACATTTTGAAAATATGACAGGCTCGACTATTTCCTGCATGCTATTAATTATCTCTAAATTCAAAACGACTATTCAGAAAATATCAAATAAAAGGTACTGCCAAAACCGACGTACAAATTTTCCCGCACCCTTGAGCGGGGCAGCGTCACATGTACAACTTGCGTGTTGAGCAGGTAGTGAAAAAAATGCAGCATTTTGTGCATGTTTCTTTGTTCTGTTGGCGTCAGCTTAACCAGCATTCATTTCTTGCCATTAAACTTGTAACCCGTCGAGGATAACCAGTAATGCCCATATATATTGCCCCATCAGTGTTTCCAGTGGGGCGTCTTGGTGGCTCTCGGACAAAATCTGAAACTTTAATAACTTTGCTAGAAAGAAAAATGGTTGTGACTTGCAATTTGGATTACGAGTTCAGATGTGTCTTGTGTCGGAACGAATATTGAGGCAAATCGGTAACTAAGGGGAGCTTCAGCGAAATTCAAGCATCTGTGTTTTTACGACCGACCATGCAAACCAGAAACCTCCCTCTGGTAAAGTCGGCGTTTTCGTTACGTCAGTAACTCAAACGCATGTGCGAGCAGTAGGGGCATTACTTCTAACATTGCTTCCCCGTAGATTCATATTGTTATTACATTGTTCTTTAGCTAAAGTGAGGCTCTACCATAAAATATCAAAGTTTTGTTCTGAGCACTATATTCAGCCAAAGATTAACGATTGGTTCACAATCCATCTAAGCTATGTTTCTGATTATCGCAACCCACGGCAAAAGCTACCTTATCTCAATTGTGCAGCGATCCGCACTCCAGCTCAAGTTGTTCACGAAACCTGCGTGCATTTTTTGGTGCCAAAGCTTTCGCAAATGGCCTTGCACATAGGGGTCTCTCAACTATGTTTGCCAAGCACAACCTCTCACGTCTAACCTGCTCGCAGAGAAATGCGGCCATCGTGGTCACAGTGGATCCAACTGGCCTGCCCCTGAGGCACCTCAAGATGGATCAGCTGGACGTACCAAGCTATTACCCAAAGTACCTCCTCGGACTCAAGGTGGGTAAACGTTTCTGATAAGTAGTCTATGTGTCGGACAGTTCTTTTGAGTGTCCAACATGTGGATAGAAGAAAAAGCTTGACGTGAATCGTGCAGTGTGAACGGCTGGCAAATGAATGTGACTGATCTTTCATATGATACCACCCGTGTCGATTTAGCCTTTGTTATGTGCACAGTGTAAATTTAACCATGAATTGACTCGTAAATCCCGTTATTATAATGAGCCAACAGAAATTTTCGTGCAACACTTGTTCATTATTTAATAGGTCATACAGGTTGAAATTATAAAGTGCAAGGGACAGACACGGACATGAAGTAGGCAGGATAGCACTATTCCTATACTATAAACATGTTGTTCAATATTCATCTTCAGTACGTTGAGCCAACTAGCCCACCTCAGTATTTTAGTCATACTGGTTGTCTCTTATATAAGTATCAGGTTCTTACAAGTACGTTGCGTCGTGGTATTGTGGCGGCGCCAATTGGAAATGAGCGGAGAGTGTGTGCCGAATGCCGGCCAGTGGGTGCGGAATAGAATACACCAGATTTAAACCAATCTTCACGTTGTGTGGTTGCGTTTTCTCTGTTGTCCGCTGCATCGGTGACTTAGACTACGGTCAGTAAAGCATTAGAAACACATCGTAATGGTGAGCTGCCCCGGACTACCAGTCACCATGCCGTGCGCCTTTTCCCCTCTGGCTAGGCTACGGCACCCACAAGTCTGCTTTTTGCAACTATAAGTCCGCTTCAGTGTCTCGAACGTCGGATCACAAGTGACACGTTTCGGACATTTGGCAGCTGCCCTTCCGAATAAAGTAGCGTTGAAGTTTGCAATGTTCTGTCAAATTCGCCTGCTGCTGCACCGTATGACGCGCCAAAAGCTGCCATGCTTGAGTAAACAACAATTTCACAATGCAAGCTACTACAGCAACTGCTTTCGGCGGAATAACTTGGAGATCGACGCCCTTCGCAGCTTCTCCGTCACATGCAGACCTTGCTTGGCGAGCAGGCAGCAGCATTTGACGCCGCACTCGTAAAAGAACTCTTTCTGCAACGTCTTCCTCCGACGGTACAGATGCTGCTCGCCATTGCAATGGATTTGACCCTGTCAGCTCTGGCGCCACATGCTGACGAGATCGCAGAAACCGCATCATCTCGAACTTCTGTGTGCAGCTCCGACGTACAAGTGTCTCCGGGTGAGCAAGCTTCAGCCACTCTACTTGGCTCCAGTCGAGAAGCACATTATCTTTCCGAGATCCTGCAAGAAGAATTCGAGAACCTATCCTCCTTCGTCGTGAGCTCCCTGGCCGGTCATTCGGGAAACTCTAATTATGACCACCCCTCCCGTTCTGCTCAATTGCCACGTCGTGCGTCTCTCTCTCGAGACGACGGTCTTCGAGGAGTTAATCTCCAGACCTCCGACCTTTGCTGGTACCATTGCAAATTCGGTTCCAGAGCAGAACGCTGCACGTGGCTTTGCGGGGGGTCGGGAAACGAGACCAGAGAACACCAGCGGCGACAAGTGCTGCTCCGAAACCCACCGATAGTCGCCCGTTTTTCCTCGGGGACAAACTCTTGGATTCTGAGATTCTCGTCTACACGGGGGTTGAAGTCGGCATTCTTCCTGCACGTTCCGTAGACAAGGGCTCCAGCCTCATCTGCTACCTATGTGTAGTGAACGGCAGTAGCATCCCCGTTTACAGACGAAGATCCCTTGCTGTCGAACTGGATGTTCGGCGTACGTTTCGTCGGGCGTTTTTTGTCGCATTAGTTGGTCACGCCATCCTGGGTGCGGAATTTCTATCCGAGTTTGCGCTTTTGGTTGACATGACACACGAGAAACTCACTGATTCTATCACCAGACTCCGGTGACCGGTACAAGCATCTCGTCCTTCGCTTTTTCGACAGAATGCTGCATGCCCGAGCCACATACGAGCCTAATAAAAGAATTCCCGACCCCGATGGGAAAAATCCTGTGACGCATGACATTGTGCACCGCGTCATCACCCGCGGTCAGCCGACTCGTGCTGTTCCACGGTGGCCATCTCCCGAAAAGCTCCACGTCGCCAGGCAAGAGTTCGAACATGTGTTGGAGACGGACATTGTTTGGCTGTTTTTGAGCCGTTGATCCCCGCATCCACAGGTGGTTCCAAAGAAGACAGCCGGCGACTGAAGGCCTTGCGGACACTACTGTGCGCCAAACCTGGCCACACCCCCTGACTGCGATCCCCTACCCAACGTTTAAGACTTCTCTGTCAACCTCGGTGGATTCACCACCTTTTTAAAGATAGATCTTACGAAGGCAAATCATCAAATTCCTGTAGCCACAGAGGACATCTCAAGGACCACTATCAGGACGCCATTTGGGCCGTTGAGTTTACTCGTACGCCATTTGGGCCGAGAAATTCCACGCGAACCTTTTGGAGATTCGTGGACGTTGTAACGCGGGGACTCCCTTTTTTTCTTGCGTGCATCTGCGATAGTCCGGTCGCAAGTATGTCACCCGGGGAGCACCTTCGCCATCTCCGACTTCTCTTTGAATGACTTCGAGAATACAACCTCATCGTAATTGTCGACAAGTGCAAGTTTGGGGTTCTTTTCCTTGGACTTTTCGGGACATGTAGTGGACAACCAACCGAGGCATTCGACCGCTGCCGACGAAAGTGAAGGTCATCGCCAAGTTTCCTTGCCCTAAATCCCTGCGGCAACTGTGCCGTTTCCGTCGGTGAGCTTTTACCGGCGCTTTGTATGGCATTGCGCCACCATCCTCGAACCTCTTGAAGCTGGGCTCGCGCAATACAAGTCTTCAACAGCTACAGTTTCAAGGACTCAGGAGGCTGGGGATGCTTTCTACGCTGCCATGATCATTCTAGCTGATTCTGCTCTGCTGAAACATCCACAGCATGATATCCTCGCAAGCATCATGGTTGATGCCTTGAGAGTCGCCCTTGGAGCTCTGGTCCAGCAGTACCTCGGTGGAGCATGGAGACCACTTGGATTCTTTTGAAGAAACTGACGGACCCCGAGAAGTGCTACAGTGCCTTTGGTCAGGAGCCACCGGCTGCCTGCCTGGCTGTGCACTTCCTACACTTCCTGGAAGGACGCGAATTCATCCTCTTCACGAACCCACACGCCTTTGAGGCTGCCAGAACCGGTCATTCTCCTAGAGAAGTTAGACACCCTGCTTTCTTGGCTGAATTTTCCCACAGACATACGACACATCAAAGGAGCTCGGACCGTCCCTGCAGACACACTGCCGTAAAATACTGAGCGTGTGCCCACTCTACAATAAGCGCCCGTCCCTAAATTTTGTAATACTGTAAAACCCTTTATTTTTGCAACCCTTATTTTTCGCGAATCAGTCACAGAGGACATAATCGCGGCCACTAAATTTCGCAAATTTTTCAGTTCATGAAATGTGTGAAAATGAAGGGCTCGCAAACATTAAGGGTTTTACAGTATTATAAAAGTAGACAAAGGACATATCTTTACATATTGCTGACTTAACAAGTGTACCCCCCCCCCCCCACCCCCGTTTTACAAGATTATCTCCAAAGAGATTGAGCGGGTGCTCGCTCGGAATTTTACGGCCAGCTGCGTTGCGTTGTTCCACATCCCAGATTTGTCACGGAAAGCTTTAGCCAGACTGCAAGAGCAGAATGAAGAGCTCCGACACCTCCACAGCTCCTCAACGTCCCTACAGCTCACGGAGGTTCCCGATTCCTTGAAGGGCGTCTCCCCGTCGTGTGCGACACTTCCACTGGCAGGCAGCGCCCACTCGTCTCTGCAGAGCTATGCTGACGAGGTTTTGACTTCCCCCCTTTTCTCGCTCATCCTGGAATCAGAGCTTCTCGGGAACTTGTTGCAGAGTGCTACTACTGGCCGGGCACGAACGTCGATACTCGAGAGTGGCCTCGGGAGTGTTTGTCGTGCCAGTGTGCCGAAATAAACCGGCACACTAAAACTCCCCTTGCCAAGTTTATCCCTCCTGACCATCGTCTCGAGAAGGTTCGCACGGGTATCGTCGGACCTCTACAACGTGCAAAGGGTACCGACACCTCCCCACCGCTGTCGATCAGTTTGCCCGCTGGCCGGAAGCGACACCCATCCAAGACACCGCAGCCGAGGCTGGCCGCTTTCACTGGCACCTGGGTCGCACGCTTTGGAACACCGATCTAGGTTACTACAGGTTGGAGATTCTTCCGATTGTCCTTCTTGGCATTTGTGCAGCCATCAGAGAAGACCTCGCCTGTTCCGCATCCCAGCTCTTCTGTGGCACTTTGCTTTGCCTGCCGGCCGAATTCACAGCCCTTTCGGCCACCACAACGGTGCTTCCCAAGATTGAGACATGCGTCGAGAGACTAGAGGTCTTCAAAGACACTTGGCTAGTACCCATTCGTTCCAAAACCACCATCAGACCTTCACGAGGCCACGGACATTTTTCCCACACAGATTTGGTTCGACGCTCCCTCTAGCCACCGCACACTAGTCCGCATCTTGGGCTCGCAAAGAACTAGAAGACTTTCACAATCAATGTTAATGGACCAGACGGAGTAGTTTCGACGGACCGTCTCAAACTGGCCCACAAGCAACTTTAAACAGTAGCTTCGTTTGATTTAACTGAACTTCCTGCACCGGTGCAGAAGGTGTAGGTGAATCGAACGAAGCTAATGTGCATTCAAGTGAAAGCGACACCCTCGCTTAAGCAGACGAGCCCATCTCCTTGTCACCGTTTTGGACGGAAGAGTGTTAGCTGGAGTGAAATGGAATGCACCAGACTTGAACCAGTCTTCACGTTGTATGGTTGCGTTTTCTCCATTGTCCGACATGGTATTGAGCTAACGCTACTGTAGAATGACCACCTTCTCTGCTAGTGAAATGCGGGACAGGCAGAGCAGGGGGAGGAAATTTGTTAACACACACACACACCACGAACCGAGGCCCTGTAACACATTTAATATCATGTGCTGTTTAAACACCTGCTAATTGTATTGTAGCAATTAGGCTCAAATAATTTTCACTCCCAGTAATATATTTTTTTTTTGCCAAATATGTTATTAAGCGTGTTGAAGTTGAAAACATAAAAATTGGCTGTAGCAGAACTCAATGCATCAAATGGAAATAAGAAAGAGGAAATCTTTTTTGGTTCATAATTTCCTGTCAATGCTTACTTTTATCAACATGATCCTACAGAAATTTTTAACACATGTTCTTTCTCAACCGTTGAGTTGCAGGCTTTTAGACTTGTGTAACTGTTTTCTCCGAAAAAAAAAAAAAAATACACAGCAATCTTTTTGCATCGACACAGCGATTTGAAAATAATTACAATATTTTATATTTAAACTTGTGGCGAGCAATTTTTCCTACAATATTTCTCCACCAAGGGGAGAGGCACAACGGCACATGTGCTTGGGTTCTCCTGCAAGAACGACGGTCACTTCTCGTAATGCTTGGATAGGAAATGGCGCATCATTGCTATTCACACGATTACCAGCAACCTCCGCGCTTCCCCGTGCCCCATTGTTCGGCAGCACCACGCGTTGCGGAGTGAATTTTACGACAGCGTGAAATGGCGGGACATTTTGAAGATTTGGAAATTTATCACGGGATGCGGGACATGAGCCCTCAATACGGGACAGTCCCGCGAGTTGCGGGACGGGTGGTCACCCTGTGCTACTTAGTGCGAGGTGTGCTTTATACTTGGATTAACTTCGACTTTTTGTGTCTCGATCCTGCTCAGTGTATGCGGCTAACCCCCTCGGGCCGGTCTTGACAAAGGCGACGCCGTTCCGTGTCGATTGCTTACAGGGTTTCGAGTTCTTCGAGCCATTTGTGCCAGTCCACGTCCCGGGTTACAGCGAGAAGGAGATTGAAAGCTGCCTGGACTATTACGTGGACCGCCGGTACATTCAGAACCGGCGCGGTGAGTTGTCTTTGCCAAATTAGTGTCCGGCACTCGTGTCCCTATCCACGCCAGAAACGTGGAAACATGTCCGTGTCTCTTGATACTCCTCATAAACGTTGAGAAACATGGCCACCCAGAATCTTTAGTGTATGCCACCATACAGCTTGTGTCGGAATAGAGCCTCTTATGCAAATTCTTAGTCACTTCGCATATAACTTGGTGTTCAGCGTGTTTCCGAAGTTCAGCCATTAAAGAGAACTCCAGAGAAAAGCTGCATTTGCAAATGTGTGCCAGCTGCACCATGACTTTTTTCATTTCCGTTTTTTCGGAAAAGAAGTAAAGTTTCCTTACTTCGCAACATGAAACTGGACATTTCCGAAAAGAACGAGTTGGCGCTTATTGGCAGGCGTCTGCTGCGAGTTTCTGTTGCAGAGTGTATCGTGCTTAAAGTTGTTTCAAGCGTAGCTCGAGAGTTCGTCTCTTCATTTCCGAAACAAGAATGGTCCGAGGGCCGATTTGGGTTGTTGACGGGACCCCAAAACTTTCGCAGGCTGGACAGAAGAGGGACGCATGGAGCTCAAGTTCTTGAGTGGCTACAACCCGCATCAGCTCGCGCGCATCTGCCAGGCACGGTGACGTCACATTTTTGCAGAGTTTGTAGGTCTCGTTGAATAAAGCGAAGGAGTGAGTCAAAAGCACCTGCTGTTGCATGTCGACGTAGCGTTTGTTCCCTAGACGTGGACTGCAACTCGGCTGTTTTCTTAAACCTTCGAGCGTCGTGCCTGAATATACTAGGGCACGCTTTCGTGCAGGTCTCAGTTTCAACGTGTTCCCTACCTCTCCCAACTTGGCTGTCGATTTTATTTTTATGTTTAGGGCAACGTTTTGTCCCGTAACAACACCCGTCGACAACACATAGAAAGTTTTGTTTAGGGGACTTCAGCTCTGTTTGCTCTTGCTGCTCCAGAAAAGTGCATCTGTGTCGTTCAACCCCACACTTAATGGCAAATGCCGAGATCTAGAAATTAGTAATAAATTAAATGAGAAGGTCCCAGTTCTGAATAAAACAAATGTCAGTTGAGGCTACTCAAAAAGGGCGGCTCGAGGGTGTGAGGCTGGAATGCCACTTTGCGTCTTGAAAAGTACAATTCGAGGAAAAGTTCTAGGTTAGAGGCATGCAGACATCGATTAACTTTGAGCCCATAGATCAGTGTGCCGTCGGTAAAAATATACTTCATAAAGCATGCAACGGTTTTTCTGCATGGGACCAAAACTTGCGTTCGACATGCGGGGAAAAAAAGCCCTGCACTCGAAAGGTTAAAGGAGCAGTGCAATGATTTTAAGGTTGAAATAGTTTGTAGCTTTTGTTTCTCATATCGTTTATCTTGGTGCGAGCGAGAGAAAACTCGCCACCTTTCCCCGAAGTAATCCGATTTTGCCCGCAAACGAAAAAACATTTTTTGCCGATCTGCAGCAACATGTGGCAGTTATGGGGTGTCCCTTCATTGGGAGTATGCTGACGTCAACAAAAACCAGTCCCTATTTGCTGCTATACTTGTTGTCAGCCTCATAACGAACCGTCATATGTCTCGGTCGCTTGTCACAACCTTCGGCGATGCCAATCCTGGAAAGTCGACAATCGCGAAGGGAGAATCCCCGAAGACAGAACCCAATGGGAAACCAGTTGGTGCTCTCAGCGACGTCACTCAAAAGATGGTGCGAGAGTTGAGACGTAATCCGACCTTTCACTTGTTTATCTTTTTTAAAATTGAATCTAGCGCACACA
Organism: Ixodes scapularis; assembly: GCF_016920785.2. Lineage (NCBI taxonomy): Eukaryota > Metazoa > Arthropoda > Arachnida > Ixodida > Ixodidae > Ixodes > Ixodes scapularis. Next base: position 15,630,392 of record NW_024609837.1, on the reverse strand, counting down.
AGAGAAAAATGATTTTACCTTATTCGTTCTATGCAGGGTGCAAGTTCGTCTGCTTTTTTTTTGCAGGGGTTGTGGTGACGTCAGAAAGGCCGCGCTCAAGGATAGTGGGTAACACCTCGAGGTAGCTTGCTTTCAGGTCTACTCACTATATTCAATCAGAGCCAATCAAAGCTCGGTGTTCTGACGTCACCACAACCCCTGCAAAAGGAGCAGACAAACTTGCAGTTTGCATGGGTAACACAGACTAATTCCCACAGTTAATTGACCCAAGTTCGAAAATGATTCACATTTCCCAGCATACTACTGGATATCTTTAAATTCTTCATAACTATTCAGAAAATGAAAAATGAAGTTACCCGACATTCAAGTTTTCTCGCACTGTGGTGGTGCAACGTCGGATGTCGTAAAACTTGCAGGTCGAGCAGGCAGTCTACAAAACATGATGCACATTTTTTTTTTTTTTCATTCTCTTGGAGTGAGTTTTTTTAGCATTCATTTTGTGCCATAAAATGTCTTGTAAACCTCCAGGAACTAGTTGTTCCTGGAGATGAGGTTCAATAACTTTGCAAAAAAAATAATATTTCAACCTAATATTTGGGTTACTAATTGAGCTGTGTCTATGGATGCAATGAAGCCATTTTTGAGGCAAATCAACGACCATTAAAATTTCTCCCGTAGAGGGACCATAGAGCGACTTTTGCCGCTTTGGTTTAGTTGCACTCGGAATGAATGCTCCACATTCGTGAAGCGCAAAACGGGCATCAGTTTCTGTTTCTCGTTGCGATGAATGAATGGCCATAAGCCTCGAAAGCTGCAAAAGAGGGGAAAACAAATGCTGCAGCCAGTAGCTGCTCCGTCACCCGAAACATTTACAAGAAACTTGGGGTTGTCCCAATGAGATAGTAATGGCAAGCGGAAAGAAAAGGGTCACCCATAAAACTGCAAGGCAGTATGTGGATGTAAAATAGAGAGAAGCAACATAAACTGCAGAACTAAAAAAAATCTCTCCACATTATTTACGAAAGACGGGTCACATGACTGCATGAAATCAACAATATCTTCCAGGTGTACCAAATCTGAGATGCCTATGGTCACTAAGAGAATGGAAGCTGCAGGGCGTAACTTGAGGACACCCGGCCTTTAGCATGTGTTCGTTCTGCGCCCGTGCCTGGGATTCTTGTGTGTGCTCTAGGTGTATGACGCACCGAAACTTTCTTAAAGTGGGTAACATTGTCTTTGTTATGATTTATGGTAGGGCCTTATACCCCGCACTGGAGGCGGGACACCTGAAGCTCCCCCATGCCCTTCTCACCTTGTAGTGAACTGGAGTCACTTGCAGCTCACTGAAAAATATGCAGTAACATATTAACACCACCACTAACCTTCAATGGAACTTGCCTCTCTCCTTTTTTATTTATGGCTCTTAGGAAGAGGTAAGTGAGCTCTGGTGTTACAACGGGGGAAGATCAGATCCTGTCGCTCCGTTCTTCCCCGGGCTTCTTCCACGATTGGCTGGCGATGAAAAGTCGTCCGGAGAAATGTCATCGGAAAGCATCTGCCCCTGCGAATACCGTCAAAGCGCTACCGCCCTCCGCAAAGGGCAGGGCCAGCCTCTCGCCCGCTTCTCAATCACTCTCTCCGTAACCCATTATACTTGGTACCAACTCTGTTGTACCGCGTCGTCGAGGCTAGCATAGCCTCCACGGTGTTCCAATGCCACCGAAGTTGCTTGTGCGAATGCAGGGGGACTCACACGCACAAGGTCCCGCAACAGTGTGGGGCTGCAGCACCGTGGAAGCTACGCTGACCTCGACAATGTAGCACAAAATAGTTGACACATAGTCCTTCTTTCCCCCAATAACATCCCTTCAAACAGTTTCCTTCGCCACACATCCTTTCCCTTTATTTCCGCCATGCCGACTAGCCTCTCGTTGAAAGCTTCCCCATTACTGCCCGTCACCAAGTTGCTATCCAGTCGCCAGACAGAGAACTGGACATCGGATGGTTCTTCCCGGACATCCGACTCTCGGACGGGGAACCAGACGTCTGCTACTTCTTCCTGGAGCGCGTCCGCTGCTTCTCGGCATGTTCCACCACCTTCTCTCCGACAGGCAGGCCCTTCCTCCGGCGCACGGCATCCATGTACTTGCGGGCCCGGTTCTCCGTGTCGGCCTTCTCCCCGAAGTGGGCGTACTCTTCCTCCGTCGAGGGCACCCAGAAGGGATCCACGTCCACCACCTGCAGGGGGATGGACACTCTCGAGCGACGCTGCTTCGTTAGGGGGGGGAGCTTTGGTGGTTTTGCTCTTTCTGGCACACTATGCATTATCTTAAATTCAAAATAGCTATCAATAAAACGGCCGAAGGTTATGCCAAAACCAACAAACAAATTTTCCTGTTGTCTCCAGCAAGGTGACGTCCCAAGTAATAATTTGCAGGTCAAGCAGGCAGCCTAATAAATGCATTATTTCGTGTGCGCTGCATTTCTTTTCGTTTTGCAGGCGTGAGCTCCCCCAGCATTCATTTCACACCATCAAAGTTCTTGTAGCCCGTCGGGCAACATTTGATGTCGCAATTTCAGTGTTGCCAGTAGAACGCCTCTGCCCAACAAAACTTCAAAAACTTAACAAAAAGAAAAAAAAAAAAAAAGATTTGTAATTTGGGCAATTGGTTTAGATGCGTCTATTAATGTGTCGCACTAATTTCGAGGCAAGTTGCACTTGCATCCGGTTGCAGCCGAGTGCAAGGCGCAGCACTGTGCTCCCTCATGATTGCTTATGACAAGAAAACATGCCGGCACCATCTATCTAACACTTGCGGTTTGTGTACATTTCCCAACTTGTTTTGTGCACTATTCTTTCATTGTGGGCTTGAAATCTTTTGACGCAGTGAACCATTTCTCGTAGATTGTAGGTAAATATGATCCAGCAAATACTGCAAAATCTTCACTTTAAACACAGTTCTAGGGCTGCCTCATAGACGGTGACTGGCGTGCTTTCTTGCCGTAGGGGAACGCAAGGTGCTAGGCTGCAACCAAATGCAGATGTGTGAATGAGCCTTTAGACGATGGAACACCTCGGCACGGCGACAGATGCTTGGGGTTCTGTGTTGATAGCCTATGATCACGGACCGTTTGACTCATACCCTAGTGAGCGCTTCGCTTTGAGTGGAAGCATTTATGAAAAAGACAACAAAAGTGAGTGAAAAAGAAAGGAAAAGCAGCACAGACTGGCATGCCTGCATGGTTAGGCAACTAGCAGGGGCTTGCACCATACCACCCACTTGCGCTGCAAATGCATTGGGGATCGGTGTTGCCAGACTGGCATCCAAATATAGCTTGGCTAAACTTGCGACGCATTCCAGCTGCACTTAGTCGAGATTTATGACTCTTGTTATTCCAAATTTGTAAATTTTAACAAACAATATAGAATTCATGATGCAACATCTCGTACTACTGTAGCCCAACAAATATTGACATCATAATGTGCCAGTTAAATTCTGTAAACATTACTGCAAACTAGAGTTGTTGCATCAATTTTTTGTTTAATCCAACCTACGTGTGCACGTACACCATCCACTTTGAAGGAGTTCTCTTTCCATACGCACGCTGCTGCACTGCAGCGAAGCGAGACACACAGGTCCCAATGTCCCCCCACGGGTGCGTCTTCTCTGCGGTACACCAGGGCACTGGGAGAAGCGCACTTAACAGCGCTAATAGCCTGCTCCAGAACAGACTGCACGAAACCAGGTCAGGACCAAATCTTACCAGAGTAGGACCAAACCTGATTCATTTGTTTGGATGGTGACTTGCGCCACCTAATGTCATCTTGGGCAATGTGGCACTACGCTGCGTCGTTTGACGCAAGCGCCGAGAAACAGAGGAGACGAGAGCGCATGGGGACGTCAGAATGCCGAGCTCTGGTTGGAGTGATTAGAGGGTAAACCTAAAGCTAGCTGCTTTGGTTTTCACTGCATTTATCAAACGCGTTACAACGCGGAACGCCGGCGTTTGGCCTTGGCATTCGAACGCGTTTGACGAGTGCAGTGGAGGCAAAGGCAGCCTTTGTGTTGGGCGGTGCACGAAAGCACCCAATGTCAAAAGCCCCGTGTCAAATGCCCTGCTCTTTTTGCCCCGTTTTCAAAAGCCCCAGTTTAAGCTGCCCATAACTCAACTCCTACCAACAGCCGCCGTGTACGGGTGGCCCAGGTGGGTTGACATTTTTGTAATGAGCCGCCGCAGACTCGCCTCAAAGCGGCGTGAACAGGTGGGCCGGTTGGGTTAACAAGTGCCCCAGTGATACACGCACAATGTAGTGACCATCCCCCACTGTAACAAGCAACGCCGGTCAAAGCGCACAAAAGGAATGTGGGACGGGTGAGGACGGGGCTTTTGGCACGCCGGTAATGTGAAACGGGGTCACTGAGCACGGGGTTTTCGAGACGCGGCTAATGACACGGGGCTTTTGCGACAGTAATTTTGCACTTGAAGCAATTGTGCCAAGGTTAGCTGGGCTTTGTCTACACTGCACTCGTCAAACATGTAAAAACGCGGAATGTAGGGGTTTAGCATTGGGCTCTCGTGTTCGAACGCGTTTGACAAGTGCGGTACTAATTATTCCAATCAGAGCTCAGCGTTCCGACGTTCTTCTCCGTCAGTTTCTCGACGCATTTCTTTCATCCGTCATTCTCCACAACTTAATTAGTTGGCTTTTGGAACATTTTCCAGACAATTTCCTGTCGGAACAGCGCCGTTTGTCACTGTGCCGGTGAGGAAGGAAAACCCATAGAGACAATAGAAAGTTTTAGTGGATCGTTCCGATACCTGCGATAACGATACCCAATAACAATACGACGCATGCGCAAAGGTGTCGGAGTATCGTTATCAGAGTCATCGGAAGGATCTAAGGAGTTTGAGTGGATCGTTCCAATAACTCTGATAACGATACCAGTGATGGAAGCGGCATTTGACCTTTTGGAACAGGTTTTTTAGCGGACAAAATATTGGTTTGGAGTAGCCACTGACGCTTTTGGAACAGATGATATCTGTTAGCACATTACTTGAAAATAATAATAAAAAAGAGATTGCATCGCTAAACGAGTTCATCTTTGATGACGAGTGAGGCTTAGATGCAAAAGAAACACAGAGCTTTCTTCTAAGAAATAAAGTTTTGGTCAGAGTGGGCTCTATATACAATGGGTACTAAACAAACTGATGAAAAGTAAATCAAAGTGCAACACTTCAGTTAGGATAGAGCCTCTCTCCCCTTCCATTTCTACACCTGGCAGTTTATTTAGCCTGTAGCGATAATTTCTGTAAAATCCCAACAAAAACCAGCATATCCGCCGACACATCTACCAATAAAGGTGCATACCCCAACTTTTCTTTTATAAATTTACCAAAATAAATCTTTAATAGAAACTGCAAAAAACATGCAACTAGCCAGAAGCAAAATGAAAGCCTTCACTTCATTGCTCTTTAGCCCTTTGATGGCCAAAACTTTACTTGAAATACTAGAGACCTACAAACCCTGACATGGTTTTAGATCAAACAAAATAACAAAAATCTGGTCACAGAAAAAAAAAAAAAACATTTTTTTTCGTAAGCAGGTTTGAAATGTTGCTTGTGAGCAACATTAGGCATTTGTGGCACTACTACACGTCGAACGAATGAAAGCAATTACGACATGGGACAAGGCCGGGCGCATTTCATATTTCGCACAGTAGAGAAAGCTCTAACCGAATTTGTAATATTTGCGTCGCACCTTCTTCTCACAGTTTTGAGGCCAGTGGTGCACGCCATCATACCTCACAATCACTGTCGGCTTTCGTTTTGAAGGACGCGTGATCTGTTTCGAAGACTTGCGACAGAGGGCACTACATTCATTGAGGCGCAAAAGGCGAGGTAGAAAATAAATAATTCTTGAGATGTTGCTCCTGGGCAACGCTGGGGGTTAGCCCAGGCACTCCCCCGTGTCAACCGCTGCACCCTAGCACTGCGGTGCAACGCGGTGAAACTCGACGCACGCACGCTGGTGAGAGGCAGTGTAGGTTGACGAAAGCGGCCCAAGTGTCACGGTCCTTTATAGTTGCGGCATGGGGGCATGTAGCGGGTCCATATTACATGAGCGAATGACGTTTTAGCGAACAGCGACATTTGAGCGAATCGACGTTTTAGCGAATAACGGAGGTGCGCGTTAACCCATCCGCCGCGCTGCGCTTTCGCCGGTTCGCGGCGACAGTCTGCGGCGGCTCATTACAAAAATGTGAACCCATTTTGCCCACCCGAAAACGCCGCTTCCCGGCGTCCGACTATTCGCTAAAGTGTCATTCGGTCAAACGTGGGCGTTCGCTAAAACGTCATTCGATCAAGTGAGTGCCTCCCGGTAGTCACGTGGTGCTTGCGCTCTTTTGGGAGTCTCCTATGGGCTCCAAAAGTAACTTGTTAATCTTTGTTTTTGTTTTTTGTGGCACTTTTAACAAAACATTTTGATGTTTGAGAAACAACGAGTATAAGAAAATCTTCCGTTTTGACTCATACGATAACAAAGGCTTCGCTATTTTTTGTTCGAAGGGGCACGGTGTCATATGGTTTAGGTTCTAACATTTCGGTTCTCCCAAAGCGATGGCGTTGCTCGACAAAGGGCCGCAGTCCTTGTGATCGTCGAGTAGCGGCGTCGCTTTGGGGGAGCCGACGTGTTAGAAACTAAAACGTGTGACACCCTGCCCCTTCGAACAAAAAATGGCGAGGCTTTTGTTAGTTATCGTATCGTTCAAAACGGAAGTGACAATTTTTGTATACTTGTTGTTTCTCAAACATCAAAATATTTTGTTAAAAAAAGAACTGCAATAATAAAAAAATAAAAAAGAACGAAGATTTATAAGTTGTTTTTAGAGTCCGTAGGAAGCTCCCGAAAGAGCGCAAGCACCACGTGGCTAGTGGCCAGTCACGTGACCGCTAGTTGTAACTTTTCCGGCGGGCTCCCGCGCGCGCCAACTATGAATTCGTTTCGCGCCGTAAATATAGCGGATTTTTTTCTTTGTAAATTGATTTTCTAAAATTCCTTTTTCATCGAAACCGTAAAAAAAAGTATATGTTTTTTAAAGGCCCGTTCACACACTTGGGTTTGACCTCGGTCGACTGAGACAAGACCGGTTTCTAAGCCTCTTGGGGCGGCTTACGATCGGCTGCATTGCTGCGCAGCCGGTCCCAAGGGGAGGCACTCACTTGATCGAATGACGTTTTAGTGAACGCCCACGTTTCTCCGAATAACACTTTAGCGAATAGTCTGCCGCCGCGAAGCGGCGTTTACCGGTGGGCCATGTGGGTTAACATTTTTGTAATGAGCCGCCGCAGATTGCCACCGCGGAGCGGCGTAAGCGCAGCGCAGGGGGGGGGGGGGGGGGGGGGGACGTCAATTCGCTAAAACGTCATTCGCTCATGTGATATGGACCCCTTTGACTGTGCCCTGACCTAAGATGACATCCATAGGGTATTACAGATGCTGTGAAATATATATTTGTATTCCTGCCCTCCTATTTCTCCAAACATTAGGGTCGACCAATATTGTCTTTTTTCTTTGTTGAAGTTCACTCAACTCGACTGTGACGCAATTCTTATACATAAGGGTGTAAAAAAAAAAAATAGTTTTTCTTTTTACCAGAAAAATAAACTAGACATCGCCACACGCTCATTCGCCGCCCAAAGGTAGCGCTAGAGGTCACAACCAGATGCCTAAGCCCGGTCCGATAACTTAATAAAAAGTTATAAGTGATTTTCTAAAAAATTCAATGGGAAAATGACGGCCGACGGAGTTTTCGAATACACGGGGCTCTATGGGCACCAGAAACCGTAAACGGGCAAAAATGGGCTCCATTTTCCCATTGAAATTTTCAGAAAATCCCTTATAACTTTTGAATAAGGTATCGGATCCGGCTGAAACTTTGGCATCTGGTTGTGACCTCTATCGCTACTTTTGAGTAGAGAAAGAGCGTTCGGCGATGCCAAGATAATTTTTGCGGGAAAAAAAAAAAAAAAAAAAAAAACTAAATTTTTTTTTTTGTGTCACTCTTATATATATAAAATTGCATTTCGGCTTAGACATTTGTTCCCATGAAACCAGATACTGCGTCGATACCTTTGGGCATTCATCGTTTCGTCTTCATTTTGAAAAACAGCGCGAATACCACACGGACAAGGAGGAGGAACACACAGGACGAGGCTCCTTCTTGTCCGTGTGGTATTCGCGCTGTTTTTCGAAATGAATTCATACCAATTTGCCCAACTTTCCATTCTAGTAATCGTTTCGTCATCGGGTATCGTTATCCGAGATATCCACTAAAACTCCCTAATAGGGGATTTGAGTATATGAATTACTATTTTCGCGGTAGTTTGAAGGCCGTCCACCAGGTATCGCGCGCTTTCTCCTAGCCGCTAGGTGGCGGAAGCCGCCGCCCAATTCAAAGGCCTTGAACGGATCTGAAACCCGCCTGGCCCGTCCACCCACCTCCCAGTGGCTGAAGACGAGCTGCGGGTTGGCAAGTCCCGACGTCTGCTTGCGGATCTCGTTGGCGAAGTGGAAGCTCTCCACGACGGGCAGCACCGCCGTCACCTCGAAGGTCTGCGAACCCTCGCGGAGGTCTCCGCCCAGCACGCGGCCGTGGCGCCGCCCCAGCACCGCGTACATCTTGCCTGCAAGCGAACGCAGCGACAACCACGGCGGGAATTAGCAACGGCGGCCATCTTGAGTGATTCGTTAGAAACAAATGGAAGTATCAATAGTATTGTCTGCTCTCAGCGTCCGAATTCCCGGAGAGGATTAGAGTAATTACGGCAGTCTACGAAAGTGGCATTATTTTCGTCACGAAAAGAAAAAAATATCCTTCAGCGGTTTTTTTTCCCATTTTTTTTTTTACGGCCGTTATTGGCAGTGAGTTTTGTATAGGGACGTCGTGGCACGGGACGTCATGACGGATGGTGTCAGCGTCACGTGACACTTTGACGTCATAATGTCATGTGACACTAATGCCCAGCGGAAACAAAAATATCAGCCATATCTAGCGAAGATGATTTCCCGCTATATTCAGCAGGGAAAAAGAAAATCTGCTATATTTAGTGGGAATATGGCTGTGTGCAGCAGAGTGCAGCTAGCTGTTGTCGCAGTTCATTTGCAGAACATGGCAAGGTACCGTCATTTTGTTTTTTCAGGAAGCGCCCACAAGGACAAAGCTCCAGTGCCCAATGCGTCACGACGCATTGGGCACTGGTCACTGAGCGGAGACGCAATAGAGAGTTTTAGTAGATCGTTCCGATACCCCCGATAGCCCTGATAACGATACTATGCATGCGCAAGGGAGCCGGTGGCGGAGTATCGGGTACCGTTATCGGAGTCATGGGAACGATCTACTAAAACTCTACTAATGCACGCACGAGACCGGAATGACAACGCTGCTGACTGCTCCACCGCCTGGTTACAGACAACTGAAAGACATTTGCAAGTGAACGCCGTTACGAAGGGATTTGTTCTCGTTTAGATTTCACGTTAAAGATTTATCTAAGTTCAAGGAATGTATCTGCCAAGTAGTTATTTCACCTAGTCGCCAAAACAATCCCCGCTGAAACTGTTTCAAACGGGAGCTTGGATGGTGTTGACAAGGGCACTGCAGCACTCTTTTCCAGAGCTTTTCCACACCTTCCAAAATAAAGGCTGTTCCATGAAACACCACCATAATTCACGATTAAAAATTGTGTATTACTCAAAATAAAGGTGTTAAATGGGTTTTTACCCATTTAACATGAAAGGTGTAAAAACATTAACTGTGTAAAAATAATTAAGGCTGCAAAACACCAATTTTACACCCTTAAAGATGTAAAAATACTCCGTGTAGCCTTTAAGCTGCACTCTAACATATGTTTAGGGACACCACAAATACGGTCAGCTGTTGCAACACAAGAAAGGCTTTACCATGCTTTTCATCCGTTCCACTGAATATTGCGGGCGACAGTATACCTCCTTTCTTTCAATTGTGTCCAGCGACCGGAAATGCGCTAACCATAAGCGACGCTCGCAGACCGGAAGTGGCCCGTAATAGCAGCCGCAAAAGCCCTCAAGATGCAGCTCCATCTCGATAGGCCTCTAGAACGGCGGAATCCGAATCGCATATAAAAGCATCACTTAGGTTTAAGGGCCAACGCAGAGTGTACGACGGCGCCGCACTCTTCGAGAGATCTCTCAACATTCCAGAAACAAGTAATAATAATAAAAGAGCAGTCCCGCGTGAATAATCGACAGTACAGTCACAACGATGGCTGTGACACCATACCGGACTCTTATAATGTATCCTGACGTATCTTGCACTTTACGGGGACAGAACCTTATATCTGCTCGGAAAGTGACACTGACAAGGAGTGATACGACGTCACAGCGCCTGTAGCCATCTAACGGAAACACGCGCGGTTTATTAAGCGGCGCGCGACGGGTTTGGGGGATTTCCTTTTTCGAGCTTTTCACTATATCGGCGACGGATACACCACTTCGAGTAGCCCCCCCATAAGCAGCTATCACAGTAAAAGGTCCCGGCTTGAAAACCCCTTGACCGGAATCTCACCCAGAGCGCTCGCTCGCGATCCACTCCGCGGAGAGAGCAATTCGCTTTATCGGCCTCCTTGGGCGTTTGGGTTTGAACGATGGCGTCGATAGTCGAGTGCATCGGAAATTAGTCGGCCATCTTCGCCGAAAACCTCGCGCGTGCTTCTTCTTCCGGTGGCGTCGCGTCCTAAGGATGCACTTCGCCGTGACGGTTGTTATTGTTGGTTTCTGATTGAGGCACTTCCCCTCCCCAAGGCAAGAAAACAAGCCGCACGACGTCGACAATCGATGCACGTGCCTATATGGAATATGTGGAGAGGAAGGACACCTTGGGCATGAGTTTTAGTAGTGACAAGTCTGAAGCAACCCTAGTGAAAAAAGTCATTTGTATGAGAAATGTCTTGTGTCCAATGAACACATATGAATCATACAAGATATATAAGAACATAAAAGAACCATAAAGAACTGTATAAGAACTATATAAGGTATATAAGAACAATATAAGAAACCTATAAGAAACTCCTCACAAGTTTCTTATATGGTGCTTCCATGTTCTTATATAACCCGTATAGTTCTTATATGGTTCTTATATGTTCTCATATATCTTGTATGATTTATATGTGTTTATTGGACACAGAAATTTCTCATACAAATGAGAATTTTCAATAGGGAATGGTGTTTAACGATGAAAAGAGGGAACCCCTGAGGATACAAGACATTGAATAGACCATGTAGGAAAATACAAATATCCGGGAGTGTGGCTCAAGGAGGGAAGGAAATATCTAGAGGAACACGAGGAGAATATAATTAGAAGAGGGAAAAGAAATTAATGTATTATGAAGCTCAAGGCACCATGGAACTATAGATATGAAGTGGTCAGAGGTATATGGAAAGGAGTGATGGTGCCAGGGCTGTCTTTTGGCAATGCAGTGCTAAGCATGAAATCAGAGGTTCAATCAGGATTAGAAATTCGACAAAGAAGCGTAAACAGATTGGAACTGGGGGAACACGGAAAGACTCTAAATTAGGGAGTACAGGGGGACATGGAATGATCGTCTTTTGAGAGCAGGAAGTCAGTTATTAGGTTGAAATTTGAGCAAAGGTTGGACCGAAATGGATGATACGCGGTGGGCACGGAAGGTATTCCAGTATTTACAGATGAAAAGGTTAAACACAAAATGGACAAATTGAACCCGAAATCTTACATTTAAATACCTATATACACTGGTGATGGGGCTGAACAGACTACTTCAGTGAAGAAGGGGGTGAAAGAGGCAGAGAGGAAAATATGGGAGGGTAGAATGCAGGAGAAATCAGCTTTAACAGTGTACAGGTCACGAAAGCAGGACATAAGAAAGGAAAAAGTGTTTGACAATTCACTGGGAAGTGCTTTGCTGTTCGAGGCGAGAATGGGAGTTTTGAGGACGAGGACGTACAGGGCTAAATTTTAGCAGACAGACACATTATGTGCCGCCTGCCATAATGATAGCGAGACACTAGAGCACTTGGTTTTGAAGTGCACGGGGCTTCGCCCTGCAGCTCTCCCTGAAGGGGTAACGGATTTGGCCGAGCCCTGGATTTTACTGACGACAATGGAAGGACGGATGAGAAATGGATAACAGTGACAAAGAGGCGATTAGAAGATTGGTGGAAATTATCTAAGGAAAATGAAATGATGGACAGCTAACTAGCACAGCTGGGGACAGGCGGGACAGAGGAAAATTGGGACTCCCTTCCGCCTGGCTCCGGCTCAAAGTCTCAACCCTGTCTCCCAGTGGGTCCGGTGCTGGGGTAACGCCAACAAGGTTTGACCAGAGGAAAATTGGCGACTCCCTCGCCGGGGGGAAGAGGCAGGGGGGTGATGTTTTTCTGTTGTTTTTTTTGCCCGATCCCCCGAAGGTCATCCTGGTGATATCCCATACTGCCTGGTGATAGTTAGGGGGAGAAAATTGGTCTTAAAAGGGCAGGAGGAATCATGTTTTTGTCTTTTTAGACTTAGGCTAGGTGGCGCAAGCTACCGCCCGTTACAAAGGGTAAAGCCATTAACATCCATCCATCCCATCCTAGCGACGAAGGCGCACTTCCCATGTTTACTTATGAATCGAGAAAAAAAAAAAGAAGCGCGGATGGTTAGCGGCGTTTTGACAATGCGGTTACGCGGACCTCGCTCAAACAGGTTTGTTGACGAACATTTAAAGCTTCAGTCACTTGAGTTGGCGCCCCAAATGAGCACTAATAACCATATATGACCACCACCACTGCGGATCTGTCCGTGTGCAAGACCATAGACTCGTATAGCTAAACATGTATACGCCATTCGTAAACAACAACAACAATAATTTTATTATTGAAAATAACGTGTTTGCGAAGCCAGAACCTTTATCGCTTTATCGATGGGAGCCCAGGCTTTCACTGATCCCGCGATCCCTGCCGACCTCCGCCGCGAACCCGCCAAATCTCACCCACATAGATCCGAGGTACCAACCGGCGGGTCGTGTCACGTGAAAACGCAGGAACGCTGGACCAACACCACCTAAACAGAAGGCCTCCGCATGGTTTTCTCTTCTTCTATGAAACGTCATCACAGTCGGATCGCGCTCGGTCGGCTATTGGACCCGAGCCCGACCTTCGACGCGCTGATTGGCCACGAGCCGCAGCCGAACACTGACGCAGCACTCGTGCCCAATCTTTCGCCTCGATCGATTTGACTATGATGACGCGTGTGGAAACCTTCTGTCCAGGTGGTGTTGGCTGGACGCGGGTATCGGTTTTCAAACGCCAAGGTACCCTTAGCCTGAAGCAAGATCATTTCGGAACACACCCTCAGTGGCTTCACTGCGCACCTTTCAGCTTTCGTTCCGTCACGATGCTCCTTTCTTCCAGCGCGAGGGGGTCACAGCAGCACCTTCCGGCCGCGACCGAAAATTACCTTCGGGTCAGAACTGCTTTTGTTTTCTCGGCTCTTTCGAAAGGGCGTCTCTTACATGATCCGCTGGGAACATCCCACACAATACAAATAACGAAAGAAGAAAAAGATTAAAAAGCGGGAGAATTCCAGAGGTGTGACGAACAATGAAATTGCGCGCAAGCGCGAGGAAGAATTCGTGAGGGTCCGCTTCCGCTGACAAGGCTGATTACTCCACGAGCAAAAGACCCAACAGCTGAACGGACGCCGGGGAGAGTCTTTCGCGTACACGTTCGTTCTCTTGGCTGTTGCTGTTCCCCGTCGCGCCCCCTTTCCAGCGCGCTGCCTTGAGACCACACTCCGAGCTGTCCCAGATGTGGCGAGGACGGGATCTCTCTCCATTATATTTCATCGTACGAATGTGTATAATATGAAAAAGAAAAGAGCGAGCTCGGCTTGTCTTTTCGAGGCCACCCCTCGCGAAAGTCGTGCAGTATTTGTTTTCACGTCCTGGTTTTACTACAGCGACAAACAGCAAGAAGTGCTGTTCACAGACACGTAAAGTTGACCTTGTTCGCAACTTTCTTTTACATTTAATTGTCACTGTTTACAAGCAAGTTGGCGTTTGCCCACACACTACGCGTGAGCAGAAAACGGATACGCGTAAAGCACATAGGAAAACAAATTTTTTTCCTTTACCTAATTAAAACAAGCATATCTAAAAAAAAAAAGAAATGTTTGTCGAAAAAAAAAATTGCCCAACATTTATTCGACAACACGGATTTTTCGATTAGCGGGCAAAACCGATATCGTACCCCTGTGGGATGATGATGATGATAGCGTCTGTATCCAACTACTACTAGAGCTGTCATCAATACTAGACGCAGTCTTTTTTTTTTTTTTTTTCCTTTTTCTTCAGAAACTGCGTGTAACGTTCCGCTTTCGGAGAGTGCTTTTCCTTCGTCACGCGGGTGCACTGCGGCGAAGCAAGATATGCATTCTATTACGCGGTTGTCGCTTCACTGCAACCCGCGGTGACAAGCGCACTCAACGATGCTAGCTATCCAGTCAGAACAGACCAGCAGCGTGACAAGTATGGCGAAACTTCCGAGTACTGTCAATGCTTGATGCAGTCATCAAAACGAATATGGTGTTACTTAAGGCGGTACTCGAAAGTTTTGGAAATTCGCACTAGCCTACCATTCAACGGTCCGGCCATTTAACGGGGCCTGATTGATCACATTTTTAGTACTCATAAACCGAAAATAAGTTTTGTCGCGATGTTGGCGTGAATTTCTGGCATTTTTGGCAAAATGTAGCGGGATGCAGCAAAACAAATGCTCAATCAACGCAAAAAACGAACAAACAAAAAAAGAAAAAACAAAAAAAACAAACAAAAAACAAATGGGGTGTGGGTTTGTTTAAACAGTTTGAACTTAACCTGTCTCAACGGGGGACTTGTCTCCCAGCTGTAGATGAACAATTTAGCCAGTGCAGTCTACAAGCCGCTAGAGTCCCAGTGGTTCGCAACCATGGATGTTTCGCGGACCCCTTGTGAATCGGCGGAGACAATGGAGGACCCCGTTCGTGGCGAGGGGAAGGGAAACTTATTGGTTAATTAAGATAATGATTTAATAAATTAACATAACTAAGGGTTGTGTGAAGTATAGTTGTTTTTCTTTTGAGGATACACGAAAAAAACTCGCCCGAAAAACTGGAACGTTTCTTCTCAATCTGAAAAAAGATACCATTTATCCCCGGGTTTGACTGATGAGGCTGGGCTTCGCGGAACCCTAGAATGCCTTCGCGGACCGCAAAGGGTCCGGGGGACAACCACTGCGCTAGACTTTCAAAAGTGCGCCGCTTTGAAAGTCTAGCGCAGTGAAATTACTCCGTGGTCTATCTCCTCGAATATTATTTGTCTCGCGACCGACGCCGATATGCAGTGTCGATTTAAGAAATGCCGTGAATTTCACCAGCACAATGTTTTGAGGTCAGTGATACGTAAACTCTTCTGGTGCTGAAAAACAAAAATCATAGCGCGGGTGCGATATACCAAAAAAGAAGCAAACAGACGCCAAGGCGCGCGCGAAAGTCTTTCATTTGGATCGCGCTCAGTTACCGCTGACCTTACGAGGTCGGTGGCTCCACCACAGCTAGGGACACGTACAGGGTGTCACAAAAGAAAATTTACACGGTCTTTTTTACCGCAAAAATAAACTAGGCATCGCCGAACGCTCATTCTCCGCCCAAAGGTAGTGCTATAGGTCAATACCAGATGCCAAAGTTTCAGCCCGATCCGATAACTTAATCAAAAGTTATAGGTGATTTTCTGAAAATTTCAATGGGAAAAGGGCGGCCGATGGAGTTTTCAAACACATGGGGCTCTATGGCACCAGAAACCGAAAACGGGCGAAAATGGGCTCCATTTTCCCATTGAGATTTTCAGAAAATCACTAATAACGTTTGATTAACTTATCGGATGGGGCTGAAACTTTGGCATCTGGTTGTGACCTCTAGCTCTACCTTTGGGCGGAGAATGAGCGTTCGGCGATGCCTAGTTTATTTTTGCGGTAAAAAAGACCGTGTAAATTTTCTTTTGTGACACCCTGTATATCGAAATGCTCGCGCTTCCAGAACCCATGGGGATCCTGGGCTCACTCCCCACCCCTGCTCGCTTCCGCCGGTGATGAGCTCTCTAACCAACCGGTATACGGAAACAATCGGGAGTCCCTCTGTCTCACTCGTGCGTACACACGTCGCACACCATTTGCTCGGTTTGTTTTGACAACTTTTGATCACCAAAGTTCGGGAAAGGGCGCCTGTCTGTATCGCGTGCGTTTTCTTCTTCGTCCTTGATTGGCGCTTTTAAAGCTTTTAAATCCAAGGGCGAGCTCCGGCAGAAGGTACCCGACGATACACCATACCGATATGACACCCCCACGACACACACGAAAAAAAAACACGCTATCTTTGTTTTGCAGGGAAGTAAAACATAAAATCCCACAAAAGCGAACTTAAAAAAAAAGAAGAAAAAGCTATAAGTTTGGCACATCCTGGCTAACATTTTGGTAACATTATCAAATCGAAGCTAAAGAGAACAATTTTCTAGTTTTTTCATTGGTTAAGTTACATTAAGATCATCTGGTGGGCTAGTTGGCTATACACCTTCGTAACATCAGTGCAAAGACAATTGGGAGGGAGAACTTGGAAACAGGAAAGAGCGCTTAAGTTACACTCAGCAAATTATTTCGGTTGAACTATATTCATTTGCGCAGTGAAACGGCGCGCATCAGCTCTGTAGCTATGGCTCGATTGCCACAAAAATGTGTCCACGAGTTTCTTTTTCTTTTTAATAGTTGTTGTTGCGCGAAATATTTTAGCCGGCCATTGCTTGCACACGCGCTCATGGACACAAAGGCTTTGTGATAAAGTTCGGTCTATTAAGTTTGCAAGAAGGACAATACAGGCCCGGTAAACTATAGCGCTCCCCGAAATCGGTTATTTGACCAGGTACCTCTGCAAAGAAGGAACTTTGAAAAGCGCCCGCGCTCCCCGCGTTGCCTTGCCCGAGACTGGCTGGATGTCCCCCCCCCCCCCCCCCCCCCCCCCCATAGGGCGGTGTCACCCGAACGCGCCGACCCTGAACCATGCCGAAGAGATGGCGCCCGAGACACCGCCCGCGAAAAGAAGCCCTCAATGGACGCCAATATACAACCGTAATCAGGATGCAGGGATTGGTGGACCCCGGACCCTCGTCCGAACTCGCTGTTTCCGGTTCACCAATGAGGAAGCTCGAACGCCCAAGACAGACAACACGCCGAGCTGACTGACCGGTTTTCTTCGGCGCGCACGAGCTGATACTGATGCCTTAGCGAAGACGCCTTAATAGAGCTTTCGTATAGATCGGTCCCAGAATGATACCCGATACATGCGTCGCAGTATCGTTATCTGGTATCGTTTGGAGGCGTCCGAATGATCTACTAAACTCCCTGTGTTTTGTCCCGTCTTCGTCACATTTCGCCTCCCTTTTATCCCATGTAATTTACTAGCACGCAGAAAACTCCCTACTACGGAGTTTTAGACAGATAGTATAATTCCGATAATGAAACCCGATATTAGTAGAATGCATATGCGTAGAGGCACCGGCGGGCTATTGGATCTCGTTATAGCATTTATCGGAACGATCTACTCAAGCTCCATAATAATAAAGATTTTTTGTAGGTAGATCCGATAACTGAAATAACGATAACCGCCGACGCCTTTGCGCACACCTCCTATAGTTAGCGGGTGTCGTTATCGGAGTTATCGCAGCGATCTGCTAAAACTCCTTACTCTCCCGGTATTTGGCTTTGAACAGAGTAAATAGACTGATTTATATATATATAAAAGAAAGGTTCTATTGTTTTAACTTGCTAGAAACGCGACACATTGTATCCAATGGAACTCAGCCATGTTGCCTGGAACGCCAAATAAAAAAAAAGTTTTTTTTTTAAATATATTTTTGTTTTGATGACGTCATAAAAGTGACACGCTGTCACCGGCTGCGATCCTGGTGGCGTCACAGCCGGAACTTCCACGACCAACCGCCAGGATCGCGACATCCGACAGCGTGACACTCCGGGCGTCTGTGACGTCATTTGTTGCTACCCCCGGGACCGCTTTCGATCCGTGGGCTGAATAAGACGCTAAACACGCCCGTCGGGGACGCACTCCAACCTCAGCTGTGATCCGAACTCGTTCCAAAGACGGAGCACGGAGCACCAGGCGTATAAGCCCTTTCCACTGCTCCAGCTGGCGTTGAGTAAATAGTTTTTGTGGACCACAGTACAGAGAGGAAGAGGCGGTCTCCCTCTCTCTCTCTCCCTGACCCACACACACACACACGCGCACACACACATCGGCACACAGACATACGACACACAAACGCTACAAGAAAGAAAAAAGGACAAGACCACGGAGGAATCTTTTGGCTGTTCGAGTACGACGACGGAGCGACGGTCATGGTTGAGGGAGCGACACAAGTAGTTTACGAAGTCGGGGCAATTTTTTTTTTTTCGGGTGCAATTTCGTTGTTTGTTTTCGTCTCTTTTGTTGGGAGAAACCGGCCAGTGTCAAGGTGACGACGGCGGAACCGCGGAAGGCGCAATTACTCTTTCCGGACCGCTGCACGCGCAGTTTCGGAAGGGCACTCCAATATGGCGACCACTTCTCGGGGGTGCCGGAACGCGGCGCAACCGTCGTCCGCGTGTCGCCGCCGCGAGGTGGCGTCCGTGACATTTCACCCGAAAAGTTTAGACGGCTGTGGCAAGGTGGCGTAAGATGCCGCCCGACTCAGAGGGCTTGTCCGCATCCATCCATGCATTCATCTATCCGAACGACCTTTTCACCGAAAGGTTTCGTTAACACGAGTCACGTTCTTTACCGCGGGGGCGACATGGATCTGACCCACTTTGAGCAGATAAGAAAACAACAAGTTTCGCGAGCTGCGACGCTGTAAGTTAGAGGAAAGTGAGGCTAGGTTAGCGCGTTTGTTTTGCGCAAATAAAAAAGGAAAAAAAAAAAAAAAAAAACCTGAATCACACGATACAACTCAAAAGCAAAATTATCCGTATACGATGGATCAATATGGAGTTTCAACTTTACAAAGCCAAAAACTGAGACAGAAAGCGCTACGGGCGCATCGATTTCCCGCAATATCAAGATTAATCCCCACAACGACGTTTGGTTACAGGGACCCGGTAGATAAGCTATACATACGCTTGGAGAGGCACTCCATTTCCCTATCTAGTGGCCGCGCTGCGACGCTCAGAAGTTTTGCTTCGTCCTATAGGCACTTCCAACATTTCTGGAAGACGGAAAAGCGTTTCCCGCAATTAACTGGTAAAATAAATGTGCTGAAGCACCACGATAACACCGTTATACTCTGAGATAGAGTGGCTTTCTAACAGGGACGTATTGGGGGAAAAAAGCTCACGTATGCTCTATCATTGCTGACTGGGTGAAGAATATACGTGGAGCAATCAAAGAAGAAGAAACAGGGAAACAAGGACGTTCTCTGCTGTCGTTCTTTCCCCGTTTCTTCTCCTTCGGTTGCTTTTACGCATCTTCAGCTCAGGTGTTTCAACAAAATGGTAAACATATATGTTCCAGCTCGCCATCTTCCGCCTCGCAGCGTCCGAGCACACACGCCGAGAAGACGGCCATTTCTTCTCGAAACCGATCGGCGTTCTCCGAACGAGAACGCGTTCTCGGAAGGGACAGCACCAACCAACTTCCGGCTTCCCACCCACATCGCCCACGCGACGGCCTGCTGCTCGTCTAACCGCCAACCGCTATTGTTACGGTCTGCGTATATACCGAGCACGCACGCCAGCAGCAGCTCTTTTTGAGATTCTACGAACGTATTCGACACGTAAGACGGGTGGAGCAACCAACAGCGCGGGGCGGGCGGGCGCGCGCGCGCGTATAGCGAACGACGTTTTAGAGACGCCCATACGACGTCCTGGAAAGGGGGACGCTTCAGCGAACATGTGTGTGGATGACGGTTTCGGTTTCGTTCACTTTTCGTAACTGTTGAATGAGAAAAGTCTGACTTCGGCGATCGAGAAACAACAAACGTCACGAAGGAGCGCTTCTGAGTGCCAGCAAGTTCAGGACTTGCTGCGCAAACTCCGAGAAGCCTCTTGTGACATCGCCTCGTGACGAAGACCGCGCCACGTTGTGCTGCTATTCGCTCGGTGGGTTTCGCCTGTTTCTCTCAGGCAGGTAACGCGAGTGCGTCCGAAAGACGCGACCATGTTATGCTGGCTGCACCATCCACGCGATACGACCGTAGGAACGGTGCTGACCGTTCGATTATGTACGATACACGTTCGAATACAAGTGTCTCTCAGCATGTGTCCATGCGCAATAAAAACAAACGCAAAAAGAATGCAGTTCGCGGTTTTAGCGTTTCATCTATCATTCCTTTAGAGGGGCGATGGAACGATCTTTGTACTTTGCGCCTGTGCGAAGTCCCGTTCAAAACGTTCATAGCACGAGATTCGAGTCCTAATAGCGGCCATACAAACAATATATTACAATTTCCGTTGGTAGTTTCTGACAGACTACTATACTACCTAAATGTGAATAAAAAATGAAAGAAATGAAAGATTTTTTTTTTTTTGAAAATTTACTTCTAAGTTGAAAGTTTTTCTCAATATCCGTTTACGATGCAACTGTTCCGCGCTACATGTTTAGCGCGAAATATTCAAATTATACTCACAAGAAAGAGCTTACTTTGAGCTTTACGGCGATGTAAAGAAATATATTGATTAGGTCACACAGCACAGCTTGCTGACCTTCGTCAAATATTGTTGCAGAGGGGGTTTGACAATTAAAAGAACAAACATTAAAGATATTATGACCTAGACGCTTTATTAGCATAACTCGCCGTTTGCATCTTCTTTTATTAGAGGAATTGACAGGTAGCTACTAAAATTTCAGAGGAGTTAATAAAGGGGTAATGTATTTTTGTGAGTCACTTGTATTACTGGGCGGCAAGTGAACAAAAACCAAAATGTGAGCGTTTAGAGCCGCCATACAAACAAAATATTAAATTTCTGTTTATTTTACTTTATAAATTACTGCAATAGGTAGCTTGAGAAAAAACAATTAGCCAAAAGAAAAGGTAGGCTTTTTAGAAAATCGACCTCCAATTCGCAAAATGTTTGAAATAGTCCTTGCTTTACGAGCAAATACTGCCCTTTCTCTTTTACACACAAAGTCAAATTTGTTATCATTAGAAGGAGTATGCTATAGGCTTTCTGAAAATACTAAATATGTTAAGACACCTCATATAGGTCACATGGAAGAGCTGGTAAACTTTGACAAATATCGTCCCAAAACGCCCATAGTGGCAAAATTTCTAAAATATACTTCATATAAATAATGGCGTTAAAATTATTTATCAAAGAATAAGAGTGTTCACAGGTATCTAATAAAAAAATAAGAAGCGCCAATTTTGAATTAGTGTATTTTTGCGAGTAAGTTGATTTACTGACCAAACAGTCAAACAAAATCAGATTTCAAACTTTTATAGCTGCCATACAAACAAAATATTACATTTTATATTTATATTACCTTATAAAGCACTGCAATAGATAGCTAGAGAGAAAAAATTCAGCCAAATAAAAGGTGTTTTTTTTTTAAAAAATCAACCTCCAATTCGCAAAAATTTTGAAATAATCCTTGCTTTACGAGAATACACTGCACTTTCTCTTTTACACACAACCTTAAATTTGTCATAAATAGAAAGAGTATACTCTCAGCTTTCTGAAAATACTAAACATGTTACGATATCTCAAATAGGTCACACGGAAGAGCTGGTCAAACTTTGACAAATATTGTCAAAAGGACACACTTCGGCAATATTTAAAACAGAAGTGAAGATCAATAATCGCAATAAAATTATTGACCATAAATAATCGCTATTCTGAGAGTGGCCGGAAGAAGTTACATTGCACTATTAAAAAAAAGTTAAAAAGTTGAAAGGAGTGAAACATGACACCTCCGACAGGCGAGAAAAAGCTAGGTCAGTTTGCGCCTCAGCTGCTTAAAATGTCCATAACTCGAGAACGAAAAATCGCCCGAACTTGCGGTTTGCACTCCCTGTAACAAAAGGGTTTTCCCCAAAACATATATTTTTTTCACCAAAATTAGAAATGACACCTCCGACAGGCGAGAGAAAGCTAGGTCAGTTTGCACCTCAGCTGCTTAAAATGTCCATAACTCGAGAACGAAAAATCGCCCGAACTTGCGGTTTGCACTCCCTGTAACAAAAGGGTTTTCCCCAAAACATATATTTTTTTCACCAAAATTAGAAATGACACCTCCGACAGGCGAGAGAAAGCTAGGTCAGTTTGCACCTCAGCTGCTTAAAATGTCCATAACTCGAGAACGAAAAATCGCCCGAACTTGCGGTTTGCACTCCCTGTAACAAAAGGGTTTTCCCCAAAACATATATTTTTTTCACCAAAATTAGAAATGACACCTCCGACAGGCGAGAGAAAGCTAGGTCAGTTTGCGCCTCAGCTGCTTAAAATGTCCATAACTCGAGAACGAAAAATCGCCCGAACTTGCGGTTTGCCCTCCCTGTCACCCCCAAAAGGGTTTTCCCCAAAACATATATTTTTTTCGCCAAAATTAGAAATTCTACTCCAAATCTGTGCCTGAGTTGAGATGAAAGCACCCACATATGTATATATAGACACAAAGGAAGACGACGCTACAGTTTATCTTTTTGCAATCCGCATCCGAACGAAGGTGCATCTACCGTAGTAAAATAACTGGCGTCCACTGATGGACGTCGCTGAGACAGTTGCCGATGGTCGGGGGCAGAGCCTTTTATACTGGGAGAGTTCGGCGGGTGGGAGGGGCTTACGGCCCGCTAGGTCTAGCGGACTCAGCGGGCGCCGCTTCCGCCATGATGTGCCTCCCGGCGAGTGGGTCCCCATTGACATGCGATGTATACGCGTGTAGGTTTTGCCGTTTGCGCTTTTGTTGACGTAAGGAGAAAGTCGAAAAATCAAGCATTTTGTTACGTTAATCATACGTTAATCATAAACTTACCTCGCACAATCGAGAACTCGGCTTCCAGTCAGCCCTTCTTGGTTTCCCAGATCTTGTGCCTTGCGCGGTTTTCTTTTCCTTGCGGGAACCGGTACATCCGGAACCCCTTTCTCGCGTTGTTCGAGCACCCAACGGCACTGCAGCCCCCCATTTCTTTTTCATCTAACGTCTGGCAGAGCGCAGCGCAGAACGATCATTTTCATCGTCGTCTCTCGCTCCATGGACTCTAGCGAGCCGACTGCCGGCTCGAGTCAGTAGGGCAAACGGGTTTTATCAGCCGCCACCAGCCTTACATCAAAGAAGGGTGAAGCTTGCAATTTAAGGTTATAATTATAATGCAATTAAGTGCAAAGGTGCAATCAAGCTAGACGGCGAGGCACATCATGGCGGATGCGCACAGTTGCCAGACTGTTTGATCAGTGCTGCCAGACTGGCGGCTGGATCAAAGAACCGCCGAACTCTCCCAGTATAGACCTTTTCCGCTTACTCTCGCCCCCAACCGCCAAGTAGGCATATCTTGTATGGGCGACGAAAAAATATCGGAACGTTTCAACCTGCAAATAGTAAAAAAAAATAGAGGGGAGGCAAAACGAGAATGTGCGACGGTTACGTTTTTGTCCTAAATGATTTCTATTGGCGTGGCGACGGCAAAACAATGTTTTCGCCCATACTGGAAGTGACGACCATTCAAGATGGCGGCGCCCTTGTGAAAAAGGTCTATAAAAGGCTCTGGTCGGGGGGAGCTGGACTCTTCCGCGTCCTTCTGGTTCGGTACAGACGATAGGTGTCTTCTGAATTTGAACGCGCGCTCTGAAGAACGCACTCAATTATGGCGTCCGGTGAATACGTTCAGGGAACGCTCCATAGATTACGCTGATCTCCTGCCGCCGGGTTGAGACATCTGCGTTTGAGCGAGACAGCCACGCCTCTTTGCGTTCCAAGATGTCAGTGGCTTCTGCGCGCCGCCACCTTCGTCGCCGTGCATGGAAGCCCGTTCTGAGCATGCGCAGTCTTCTGCGGAACATTAGACGCCGCGCACGCGGCCAAAGTCCAATGATTCGGTACTTTTCGCCCGTGAGGTAAGAAAGCTACGACTCGTCGTCTATAAGGTCATAAGCGCTCAGTCACAGCGCAGTCGGTCACAGTCAAACTCGAATGTCTAAAGTCTCTAGTCTAAACCAAGGTCCCTCGATACCTCTTTTTACAAGTAATGAGAATTAATACAGACGACAAAGCACATTCCGCTGGAACAAAATGGCGTCATTCAGTTCAGTCTTCTGCTGTGCGCCGCCATTTGCTTCCTAAAACCCGCACCGTCACGCAGTCGGCGCATCAAAGAATGCCGCTGCTTGTGAGAAGCTCATACCTAGCAGCCGCCTGCACATTCCCACGTCTAACAAATCCCTCTTGCCTTTGCGCATGCACCGAACTGTTCTGGGGTATCGTTATAGGAAACGGCCTTCTAATAGTTCCCGTTGTACACGTGAACTACGTTGCATATTAGCACAGCGGAACACGGAGTTCTCGCGGCTCGTTCTCCGAGGAGTGCTGTCTGCGGCTCAAGCGCGGCGGAGAAAAGAAAAAGCACGTCCGCAAAGCGACACGTCCCAACGACGACGCGGTCGCCGCACAGCCCCCTCTCCCCTCTCTCTCTCGGCCTTGAGTGTCCTTGTCGCGTGTGCCGTGTCCGCAAACAGAGAGACGCGCAGGCCGCTGCTGCTACTGCGGCGGGGGTGACGACAGGAAGGGGGGGGGGGGGGGGGGGGGGGAGCAATCCCTCCGCCAGGTTCCCGGATGCCGCCGCCGCAGCTGAGAGCCCCCGATCAAAAGTGCGCTGCTGTTTGTCTTTCCCCGTTTGCCCACAACGCACACCCAAGCGGGAAAAGACGGACCGAACAAGAAGCCTCCTCACGGTGCACGCACCGGCGGTGCGCGTTCCCGCCAAAAAAAAAGCGCACACCTCGCAACGCGCGCGCGAGCTGTCGGGCCGGCAAGTCACGTGACCGTGTCCCCGGGTGTGGCCGCCGACGACGACGTGGTGACGCAACACGTTCGGGACTACTCCGATGGACCGGAGCAGACGATCGCACGAGGAGACGCGGAGTTTCTCCGCGGACATGACGAAAGACATATCTGCGGACACGCCTCGGACGGATGGATAGATGGTATTGACTATGTCGTGTTGTAACGGGCGGTGGTCTGCGCCACCTAGCCTCGAGAATGTTCGAAACAGGGTTGCTTCATGGATGTGCCCGCTTCAAACATTTCTGCAGACAGTTTTTTTTTGTGCGACGAATGTGACAGAACTGTCAAACGGGGGAGAAAAAAAATCTGCACATTTCTCGCTTGTTCGTTAAAAATGCCCTCCTACTCTTAGGAAAAGGAACATCGCCAACGTTCTCGGACATTAGGAACAGGAACATCGCCAACGTTCACAGACATCAGGAACAGGAACATCGCCAACGTTCTCGGACATTAGGAACAGGAACATCGCCAACGTTCTCGGACATTAGGAACAGGAACATCGCCAACGTTCTCGGACATTAGGAACAGGAACATCGCCAACGTTCTCGGAACTTAGGAACAGGAACATCGCCAACGTTCTCAGACATCAGGAACAGGAACATCGCCAACGTTCTCAGACATCAGGAACAGGAACATCGCCAACGTTCTCGGAACTTAGGAACAGGAACATCGCCAACGTTCACAGACATCAGGAACAGGAACATCGCCAACGTTCTCGGACATTAGGAACAGGAACATCGCCAACGTTCTCGGACATTAGGAACAGGAACATCGCCAACGTTCTCAGGCATCAGGAACAGGAACATCGCCAACGTTCACGGCGCTTCTCCGCGAAATGCGCTGAGAATATGAAACTGAACAACAAGAAGAAACGTAGCAATGTTCCCCCGGAATAATTTAGACGACAGTCACAAAATATGTCAATAAGCGTATAGGTTATGTTCCCGATGACTGTAATTCTCTGGGTATATGATAAAACGCAAATCAATATTAATTTGTTTTAAACCTTTTCTCGAAAATTGTGTCTTCTACAGAATGCCCCAAAAATTTGGCCTTGTTTAGCCCGATTTATTGTGAAATAAACTAACGCGTCTCAGTGTTTCCACGCTGTGTTTTGCATGACATATTTGCAAAGTAAACTCAAATAAAAAAAATAAACAGCACAAGGAGGATACGGCCAGAATAAGAACAAGACTGAGAAACAACGGCCGAGCCGTTGTCTGTCATACTTTTTTTAAGAATGAACTATCCATTAGCCCACTCGTCAATACGAATGTATCGAGGGACTTGGCGCTCCGCGGAACCAAACCGTAAGGTCACATGACACACGCTCGGCGCCCTATTGGCTCAGCTGTGTTCCTTTCGCTCCAGTCCAGCTTGGGCCCGAAGCGGAGTTATGGCAGAGGTGGCGCTGGCCCGGCGGAGGGCGTCGGTCGGGCGAGGTCGGGCGTTGCCGTGCAGGTGTCTCCACACGTGCGCATTCCACGGGGAAGCCACGTGATCCGTACGCAGTCCTCCCTCTCCACCCCACGACGACAGGTGGCAGGGCGGGAGGGGGGGGAACCCAGCGCGACCTTGGCAGACCTTGACCCTTCCGCCGCCGCTCCCTCGCTCCCAGTGCGTTCTCGGTTTCCGCGGGGGCGGACGGATGGACGGATCCCTCTGCCTGACGTCGTACACGGCTCGAGACCAAACAGCTATAAACTCGCTCTCTCTCTCTTATTTGCGTCTCTCTTTTTCTTTTTAGACAGGAGGATGCTTGTTGGGCGATAACCTCGCCATGCTCGCGAATCGGGTAGAACGTGACGGTGAACCCGACAAAACTCTGAGGCTGTTTTCCACGGATATATACAGGGTGTCACAAATGAAAATTTACACGGTCTTTTTAACCGCAAAAATAAACTAGGCATCGCCGAACGCTAATTCTCCGCCCAAAGGTAGAGCTAGAGGTCACAATCAGATGCCAAAGTTTCAGCCCGATCCGATAACTTAATCAAAAGTTATAAGTGATTTTCTGAAAATTTCAATGGGAAAATGGCGGCCGACGGACTTTTCAAACACACGGGGCTCTATGGCACTAGAAACCGAAAACGGGCAAAAATGGGCTCCATTTTCCCATTGAAATTTTCAGAAAATCACTTATAACTTTTGATTGAGTTATCGGATCGGGATGAAACTTTGGCATCTGGTTGTGACCTCTAGCTCTACCTTTGGGCGGAGAATTAGCGTTCGGGGATGCCTAGTTTATTTTTGCGGTAAAAAAGACAGTGTAAATTTTCTTTTGTGACACCCTGTATATATATATAAAAAAGAAAGAAAAAATCTTTTTCGAAATACGCAGGGTGAGATTATTGTTGGGCGTTCTGGAAAAGGGTACGATGATTAGGGGCGTCGAGAACTTTGGTCGAAACTGAGCTTCGACTGGTTCGGCGGAAGCTTCCAACTTGTGGCCAAGTTCGACCAAGTCCTACTTATGGGCAGCGTATAGTCCCACTTCCACGGAAAACTATTCGAATTTTACGAAACAGATAGTTTAAAAACGAATTTATATGATCTTTTACAAAAAGATTGCCAACGTTTACGTAATACAAACGTAAATAACTGACGCTGAAAGAATAAAACGCACCTTTTGGGGGTACGGACGACCAATCTTTCAACTCGTTTTACGTTAATGTTGTTACGAGATGAAAGATTGGTCGTCCGTATCCCCCAAATGTGCGTTTTATTCTTTCGGCCTCAGTTCTCGTTAAACCAACACGCCCCTCAGTTTCCTACAAAAGCGAAGCGAAGATTTTTTAAAGCATTCGTTAGTTTATTAATCTAGAACAATTAACAACACGAATATTGCACTTTTCCTCCGCCAGTCGGAGGAACCAGGTCGTCGCACTCGAACCTGGACAGGTTTTCGACATCCCTAAGGACTATGGTGACCCTGCTGCTGAGTGGCCTACCTTCTGCAAACGTACATCTCGCACCATCCAATAGACCGATCTCACCAAGCGTTCCACGCATGCGTGACACCGCCATAACTGTAGTTCGAAGGAGGCAGACGCCAGTTCACGTGACAGCTCATGCTGCCTCGTGGTCTGCTCGCGCAAACCTCCAGCTGGGTTGTCGCGCGTGCAGGAAGACTACAGCTCCCACGATGCACATCGGCAGCGGTGGTGTACTCAAACTAGCTGGTGAGATCGGTCTATCTGTATTCCCTCGGCAAGAGCAGTAGCGAGGTGTGATGACGTCAGGTGCAAGCCACGCACTATTCGCCACTCCAGCGAACTATAGAGGGCGCGGTGGTCAGGCAAAATGGCAGACGAGAGCAGGTCGTTGAGCATGCGGACCACCATAAATTTCTTGCACAGCAGCGTAAAATCGGTGTTACCTATAAAAGCAAATCGATTTTTCGACGGTTGAAACTTTCTTCTAGTCAGTGCGCAGGAATGACACGGTGGAAGCGTAAGAATAATTATTGGAAACTATGTTTGTTTCTATGCTGCCTACGAGAACCAAGCAGCGACAGCAGACGACAGAGTCAAAACGACCTGCTCTCTTGAGCTTCTCGGCGTTGCCGCTACACGGCGTCGGTTTCGCTGGAGTCGCTCTCAGCCACATGAATTCCGAATCTGGTATGCGGGACGCAAAAATGATCAAACATTTCAACCTGGAATACGCGAAAAAAAAATATATAGTTGAGGCGAAACAAGAATTCGTGACAATCACCCATTTTTTGGGGGAACACCTTCCAGCGGCGCATACCAGAAGTGGTGACAACATTCAAAATGGCTGCGCCCTTGTGAAAAAGGCGTATACGTGGCTTGCACTAAAAACACGCATACTGTAAAAAATAAAAATAAAGTTTGTAATATAACAGGAAATATTTGAAAAAAATTCGTCAAAGGTTCCGTTAGGCCAGGGGCCTTACACACGCGGCCTGCGGGCCGCATGCGGCCCGCGAATCGCTGGGACGCGGCCCGCTGGCAACCAGCTACGAGTCCCGGTTCGACTGCGACTACCTGGTGATAGGGGGAGAAAATTGGCTTAGAAGGGCGGAGGGAATCAAATGTTTGTCTTTTAAACTTATGCTAGGTGGCGCAAGCTACCGCCCGTTACAAAGGCCAGTAATGTCCGTCCATCCATCCATCCATGTCTTGAGCACTAGAAATGGCGTGCGCCATCGTGATCTGAACTCGCCGATTCGCCTTCGCTCGAAAAGTAGTTCTTTCCTTTTTTAAACGTATTCATACAGTTATTACTTACCTGTGTTCATTTGTCCTTTGTTACACTTTATGCTTGGCTTCCCAGTTTTTTTTTTTTTTTTTTTTTTGTAATGTACAACCATTTCGCTACTGGGCTGCAAGCGCGAGCTCTCCGTTGAAGGAAGCATCTCGACTGCGCGAACTCTCCATCAGCAGGAGCAACTGCCGAAGACAAGGTTACGAGCTCGGGACTCTCGCCTTTAAAATATATATATCACAATTAAAAGACGAAGTATGGGTGTTACACAGGAAATCGTCGGTAAAATTGCCAAATTCCGATTGCTTTTAGAGACATGTCGCGCTTGGTTAATTCCAGAGTGAATTGAGCAACGGGAATGACAGTGTACTTGCTCTCTTGTTCTATTAAAAATGTGAGCACATTGGCGGGGCAGTGCGATTTTAATTATTGTTATCATATCAGGCAGGGCCCAAAGTACCGATATAAAGAAATCAAAGCTAAAGATGTTAGGCGAAACTAACCTCGTTAACAAAACTGAGTTTACGAAAAGCATAGAGCACGACGTCTCTTCTGTTTCAAATCGTTTGATACCTCCCCCCCTCCCCCCCTCCCCCCCCCCCCCCCCTTCCCCCAGGTCTAACGTTGGCCCTCGGCCTTCCCAGTGTGGACTATCTGGCCCATACACTCAAATGAGTTTGAGACCACTGCGTTAGACTGAACGGTAGACAAGCTTATCACTTAAAGGACAGGGCTTATGTTATTCGTCAAGAACAGAAGTTTTTGGCAAATAAACAGCGTAAAGATACTTGTATTATCGGGGAAAAAAAAGTTTTATTACACAAAAACGTCGTTTTTTTTTTGTTTTTAGGAATTAACACTTTAGAAAACGTCTGGTTATCTGTAAGAAAACGGAGCTATGTTATAATTACACCCCAACAATTGTTGGCAAATAAACAGAATAAACAAAGTCAAATTACTGTAAAAAAAAAACAGAATTTTTTTTTTTATTTATGGATGATCATGATATCAGTGAATAAAGTCATAGTTAAAAAAAAAAATTATTTACGCGTTTGTATGCGCACACACAGAGGACGAACATGAAGCAGTGGACAAGGACAAGAGAACTTGTCCACTCCTTCGTCCTCTGTGTTTGCGCATACAAGTTTACCCAGTAGAAGGTATAAAGTACATAAAAACAACTTTCATTGCAAGCTAAAAAAAACAAAAACGTTTTTACAAACTTTTAAAACACACACCGCTCTTTTCTTTTCTTTTTACAAAAAAAACTGTTACATTTTTAGGAACCGAAATCATTTTTCGACTAGGCAGGGAAACAAAAAGTCAGTCATTTTGCAGAAAAGACAAGAACTGAAAAGATTATATATTTTTTTAAACAAAAATGACGGAAGCAGATAATTCGTGGCAAGAGAGCCGTCTAGGCTTTTCTGTTTCTTACGCAGTTACTTTTTACAGTGAAGGCGAGCTGATGAACTTTCAACATATTAAACACCCGAGACTTGGAAAAAAAAAGTAGACAACACTCGAGACCCGTGTGTGATGCTCACTTTGTCATTCCTACGTCTGGTAAGATGACATCATGTGCAAGCCATGACATCGACATCGACCAACCAGAACCGGCCCGTATAGCACCCTGCCGACACCGACGGTCTCACCGTCGCCCATTCAAGAGTATCCATCGAGAAGGCTGGACACCCCAGCAGCGACCACGTCCTCCCCCAAGGGAGTCACGAGCAGCAAGCAGCCCAAGGTGGGTCGTCGGGTGTCCCTACACACTCCACTCACCCCTCAACGCGGTAGGAGGGTGTCGGCCCGCCGTATACCAACCACAACCACCTCCCCTTCGCCACCCGACTCCTCTCGCTGCGCCTGGCCACGAAGAGCGCGATCACGTGACGAGGAACACACGTGCGATTGGTCCAGCAAGCCCGTAGCCTCCACCGCACTGCCAAGATTCGCGGTGCCCCGAGCCTAGGAACGGACGACACGAGATCGTGATCACCTCCTCCGCGCGGCGAAGAAGCAGGGAAGACTACTTCTGCGAACGTTGCGCCATATCCTGTCCAGCTGGAGAGCCTGCTTGTTGCCAGAGCGCTCTCCCCCTCCCCTCCTCGACGAGCATCGCCGGACCGCATTCTGCAGGACTCCCAATGACTGTAATTTCCGGAAAAGTGTTCCTCTCCCCAGTCGACGTTCGAGCGGTAGTCGGCGCCAACGCCGCGCCAGCGCGTATGCACGGACGACCGTGATAGAGTGGGCCCCGTATACTTCCCGGCTGGGCTTGATAGTTGCCACGACTGGTGTAGAGTCCACGGAGACCGTCATCTTCGTCTTCGGCTCTTCGTGCGCCGATTTCGTGGTTGCGAACCATTAAAAAAGAAGAAGAAAAATTCGGAGGAATTTTATCTTTGTCGTTTGGCCACCAAGATGACGACTCCGAGTCGGTCGCGTGCTGTCGCGCGCACCAAACGAACATGGCCGGCACCTTCGGGCATCGGGTGGATAAAGAGACGGCAAGAAGGGTAACCTTCAAGAAGGTTACCAAATCTCTGCTCCCAAATAAAGCTTGGATTCGAACGCGGACAAAAGTGACAATTGGAGACTTTTCAATAAGGTATACGCTTCGGAGTAACAGCACTCGAGCCGTCTCGGTACTTAAAATCAATAGTTGGTCTTCGAGTCACTCGCGATCTCAAATAAGACCGTGCCACGAAAAAAAAAAAAAAAAAAAAAAAAAAAAGCAAACCGAGGCTTAGCACTACGTCTCTGCAACAGCTTTGGCAATGGCGAGTTTTAGAATAGGGGGCCCCACAGCTTTGGGTGGCCCAATCGGCTTGGGGCATTGCAATGGGCATGCGCAGAAGTTCTGCGCGTGCGCACTGGGACGCCCCAAGCTGTCTGGGCCACCCAAAGCTGTTTGGGCCACCCAAAGCTGTGGGGCCCCTTATTCTAAAACTCGCTAATGAGTTGGCACACGGTTACGTGTCCGCCGGGGCAGCCGACCCGGCAGGGAAGGTCTCACCGAAACATTTCTCTTGCACCGTCTCAGGTGCGGCAGGTCCCAGGCCCGCATTGCATTTGGAAGCAATCATGGAATGCTTTTGAACGGAACGCCCTTCATCCAGAAAATGTGTCCGTCCATCTGGTCAGTCCCAGTATTTGCCCGCCAACTTTAGCTGGAGCATTGACGTCACGTGCCGTCAAGCCACGTGACACACAATCTGTTCGCTAAATTTAGCGGGAAAATTCGAGTCACGCTCCTCGACCGTCAGTCGCGACGCGGTCGGTCACTCGGGCCGACGACGGAAACATTTTGTTTTCTCCGAGTCTTTCAGGCCAGCAGTGTCGGTCGGTAGTGCAAGGGCACGATTTCTCACCTCCTGCGTGCCACAACGATCGCCGCACACACTCTCGAGACAGGGCAAGTTCGGTTTCAAGATTTTGTGCCCGTGCCGTCCTTCCCTCGCCTCAGTCTCGGAGTTCTTCGTATTTACATTAAATTTACACCGACTCGTTTGCACTCTTACTTTTTGGTCATAGCGCTATCTAAAATTCTTACATCAAATTTGACTTCAACCTTGATCGCTAAAAACACCCCTAAAAAAAAAAAATTTCTTGCAACTTTTTATATTTCTTGTTCTACCTTACAACCAAAGATGCTACAAGCCATCGGAGGCAATCCAATGCATATTGAGTGTCACGTGACCTTGAAGAGGGGGCACAGCAACGCGCCTGAAGTCACGTACTAGTCTATAGAGCTGGACCAGCGGTCGTCACAATCGTAACATATAATCATAAAAAAAGAAAAAAAAACCCTCTAAATTGTTTTTGGTGTCCTTTCAGGGAGGTGCCACACCGAGCACGGGTCCCAAAGTACGCAACCCTGGGGGAGGGGGGGGGGGGTGCACGCTCGGGGGCAGAAGACAGCCGAGACAGCGAGGGGGGCGCGCCGAAACAACCCGCCGCGCGACGAGGACCAACCCACCGAGACTCCAGGCACGGGACGTCCGAGCGAAGGCAGCACGTCCCGAGTGAGTGAGCGAGCGCGTAGCGTGGGCCTTCCTCCTCACCCCCGTGTTTGTAAACAGGGGGGAGCGGCGCGGAGAGGGGGACCTGCCCCCCCACCATTCACAAAGCTCCCCCCTCTTCCCCCCCGACGGGGAGCGCCGCCGTACACGGGCCCCGGCGGCACCAGCGGCCCCACAACGCCGTCGGCCTCAATGAAGTGCGCGTCGAGTGGGCCCCACCGGCCGAATCCGCCGCCGCCATGAGGCTACGCCGGCGGCACGAAGACACCGCCACCACCGCGCATGGACTGCTGCTGGCCACGCTCCTGGCCACGCTGTGCGACACGGCCACCGGACAGAGACTCTTCTACCAAACCGGGGTGAGTGGAGGACCGCACAACATCTTCCCTTCAGCGGCCTTGTTTGGGGAGGCGAGCACCTGCGGCGCGAGCTTCGAGACAGGTCTCGGCGCCGTTTGCTTCCGCGGCGGCTCGTCGTTTACTCAGCCAAGGTCCGACTCGCGCACGCTTATCTAGAGCACTCATTTCCTGCCGTTTGGACATCACGCAGTAGAACACTGCAGGCTCGTAGCGCTCGCAGGATCGTGGTTACTTAATTCAAACGAGGCGGACAGATTGCATCATCTACGAGAGCGGTGAGGACACCAGAAGTTGGCGAAAGTACTCATAGTGGCTACGACGAAACCAAATGTCAACCAGAGCTACGAAAAAAAAAAAAAAAAGTAAAAAAAGCGGTTCTTTACTGTTGTAAATCTTCTCCATACAGGTTACAAAATTTACCATCACCACGTTCTGCTTTTTGTTTTTCTTATAAAGTTATGCTTGGGTAGTCAAGTCAATCAGCTCATTAGAGTGATGATTAGCTTAATGGCAATTTCAATAGACACCAACCACACGCCATTAGAACCTATTGCGCTTCGATGAACAGATGCTATGGCTGGCAAAGTTTGTTTTAGTTTTGTTTGCTTAGTTTTTTTCGAAGACAACGAGGTGTGATGCCAACGACAGCAGCCCACATTCCGAAGTTTCTCGCCAATTAGAGCGCAGAGAAAGCGCTCGCGCAGAAAGGCGCCGGCGAATGTGGGCGCGTCTCTTTAGAGCGCGTCGGCAGACACTGACCCACGGCTTCCCGGGAAACCGACGTGGGACGACCCCCACATGTTCCCATTTTTTTTTCTTGTTTTTTCGGTTCCCCAGCCTTTTGCGGCGACATGTCCAAGCACAGCGCCAACCGCCGTAAAATCTCAACGGGGTAACCATTCAGGTGTTTTCCTTCGTCACTTTCTCGCTCCAAATTCGAACGCCTTTCGAACGGACGCTCCGGGCACTCAAACAAAAGTGTAAAAACAACAACAACAACAACAACAAAAAAAAAAAACGCAAAAGGTTTACTGTTAACCACATAGTGTAAACAGTCATCCTGAACCTGCGAGAACTGAATCTCCAAAGTCGCCTCTTCACAACACTTTCCCAGCTCTTCTCATTCGACAAAACAAAATGTCGAGTCATTGGGCTGTTAACGCGCCGGCGGCGTCTGCCAATTCTGCACAAGAGAACTAGTACTGCGCATGTGCACAACGCGTTGCACAGTCCAGCAACCAAAGATGGCAGCGCCCAGAAGACAGGCGACTACTGGAACGCTCTATATCGTGGACGCTCGTCGGCCGTTGCTGAGACAGAGTCCCTTCCGAGGTCTGGACTCGGGTCTCAAGGGGTCGACCGTTCAGAGAAGACAACGAGCTCGGGTCGGAAGAAGAGGGGTCGCGATGAGGGGGGAAACTGGGGGTTGCTCCCCTTGTTGCCCCACCCCGGGTTCTCCACCCGAAGACGCGGGAGGAACATGGCCCGAGGGGAAGGAGGTACCGCAGCAAGCAGCAGCCTCGGAGGAGCGCCGTGGCCGCCAAGGAGAACCGGTTTGTGGCCAACGTGCGCCATTCACCGGGCCGAAGAAAAGAAAACAACCCTACTACGTTTCACTCGGGAATTAATGAAAGGCGGCCAGCTACGCACGCACAACTCGCGTATGGACGGCGCGGCGTCTTGCAATGGTCGCCACTGTCTCCGAAGTCATTCCGCTCTGCGTCGTCGGACAATGGGCGCCACATATGAAACAGAAGCGTCAACAGGTAGTCACCTCGGCGTGCAACAGCGTTTAGGCTTTAGAATATCGCGGTGCTTTTTTCTGCTCGCTCTTTTTATGGGGTCTCGTTCCCAGCAATGCCACGTCCGTGTCTTCAATTTTTTTTTCGGCGCGGTTCACTTTTTGTAACCATGTTTAACCAATTCGTAACCATGTTCAACAAATCTTTACACCGCAAGATGGAGGACCACCGGATGTGCTAACCAACCGCCATGCAATACACGGGTCGAAAACTAGACCACCTAAATGAATGCAGACGCTCTGCGTTCTACTGGAACCTGCGAAGAGACACGAGATGTTCTAGTGCGATAATTAGTGCGCGCGTTGCACGGACTGCGAAATTCAAGTTTAACGACCTCGAGAGCTAAACACGGATAAAACTGCAACGCGAATCACCTCAAGATGTTGTTGGCACTGGATTGATGCTCAAGGAGCTTCAACCCAATACCGAGGTGCCACGATGTTCCAGGCATAGATATCCATCCGAGGCATGTGACACAAGCCCTCAGTACTCCAGGGCAAACGAATCAGTCGAATAACTCTTCGGATCGGCATCCGTGGAAGAACACGTGAAGGACGAGGAGAGACAACCATAAAAACATATATTCGTGTGTATATCAGAAAATGTCACCAGTTTCCAACGGTGTCTAGGGTTCAGGAACCATTCCTGAGTTCGAGCTTGACGACCTCCGTACCAGAGTTCTATCGAGCAATCAAAGCCGGGTGAGGCATCGTAGATGCTAGAGCCCTCCTGCCCTCCAGCCCCGGCTCGATGCCCGAGCGTTACGCACCGCCGTATACAGTCCGGTCAAAGGCGGCGAGCGCGAGACCGCAAAGAATGGCGCGAATCTCGAATGGACCACGCCTGGATCGTCCCGCGTCCAGACCATTCCGGGGTGGGGGGAACACATGCACAGCGTGGGCTTCGGTACGACCCAGATCGCCGGCCGGTGTTGGTGTTGCCGTCGCCCACCCGCATTTTTTCTTTCCTCGGTTCCGCGACGGAAAAGGAGACGATGCCACTTTCGGAGGACACCTGCTGCTTGCCGCAGCTGGACACGCGCGAGCGCCGGGACTGGGCAGTGGGGAGCTTAGATTTAAGAGTGGAAGCAGCAGCTGAAACCACGGAGAGCATTTGCAATTTAATTAAAGGTGGGCGCCTCCCGGGCACTACTTGGTCGCTTGTGCGCATGCGTTGCACCGTCGCGTGGTGAGGAAAACGTTGTGAAAGCGAAAGTTTGAAAGCAGTTGGAAACACTCTGTAATTTAGGCACACCCCTGGATGAATAGATGAGGCTGAACCCTTTGAATCGGGCGGCGACTTGCGCCACCTAGCCAGTGTTCTTTTTTCTTAACATCTATTTAACATAGAGTTATATGTCTAGAGATATAATCTTAAAAGCTATCAGTACGAAAGGAAGCGCCACAAGGCGGCCGCCCAAACAAGTTGCCGGTTATAGCCGGCCTCGTACGTGCCCTTCTTCGAGCACCAAGCACGTATAGGTGGAGTTCCACCGAGGCCTTCCTTTTGGGACAACATCCGTGGGAGGGGTCCAGTGTAACCGTCATCTGCGCCGGTTTTTAAAGCTTATTATAAAGTTAACTCAAGGGGCCACGTAGACGTGTCTTTCGCCGACCACTCGTACGAAGAAAGAGGTCTTATTATAAACCCACGCTACAGGAAATCGCCGTGAGTGTTTCCTCTTGAGAATTTGCATCTGGACGTTGAGGGGATAGGGTAGCCGCTCGCGAACGCAATCATCTCAGACTAGAAGCGGGCACAGATTGAGAACGTGTCCTACGCGCAGTACGCTGAAACTACTATTCATTTTTTCTTGGGAATCCTACTATAGGCCATTTCCTATGTTCAACAAACGCCGCATAAAAAAAAAAAAAAAAAAAGGATGCGTACGAATAAAAAAAAAAAGCATTATCGATGCGTCTGTTTTATCAGCAAACGTCTAGTTAGTACTGATCATATCTGCTAAACATTATCACCAGCCAAGATGTACAATCAGATAAGGGCATTGAACTAATCAAACGATAATTTTTGTGCGAATCATTTCTAATAATTATGCCTGCAAGGTTTGGCTACATGCAAACGAAGTGCTTTCACTAGCCGGTGTAAATTTGGAAGTGCTCATGCCCCACTAGCGTGGCCACAGAAAATACGGACAGTTACACCACAGTTAATCTTGCCAAAACATATTTATCAATCCATTGTAATCTCATGGTCACTGTGGCTTTGTGGACAAGCGAGGTGCTCAGGCCCAACTCGAGTGCTTTTGAATTATCCCGTAATATGACACTGGCGCGTGTATGCGTCTCACTTACGCTGCGTAAACCTATAACGTAATCATTAATTAAATTGCACGACGGCAGTAGTTGGCACCTAAGACTATCGAAGATATTTTATGACCCGTGACGCTTCTTGCCACGGGCCATCGCTGTCTTCTTAAAGCCGCAAAACGGGAGCGGACGCTTCGCTAAGAGACTGAACATCTTCAAGGCTAAGTTTGAAGACGTCAGACGTCGACAAGCAACTCCAAGGCTTCTATGCCTCCAAGCTTGCTTCCAGCCAGAAGCTTGGAAGGAGGCTTCCAGAAGACTTCATTCGGCCATTCTTACTATGGCCACTGCTGATCTTTCTGCCCGTGATCCTAAAACTGGCGCGCTTTGCTTCCTCCTCCTCGACAGCGCTCGGAGGCGGACCTTCCCGAGTGCGGTCCACGCGCCGTCTGCAACCGCGTGGACACCTACGGCACCCCCTGGGTCGAGAGACAGTGTCGCTGCCCCAACGACGCCCCGTGCCCGCGAGGCCTGGACGCCGACGACGGCTACACTGTGCGGGACAAGTGGCGTTTGCTCAAGACGTGCGAGCCCGTGCGGGACCTGCCCAGGTGCCGCTACTTCAGGGACGCCGTGTGGACCGTCGAGGCGTCGCCCGGAAACGGAACCATGCGGCAGACGGTGCACTGTCTCTGTCCTGGACCTTCAGTGGCCTACATCTTCAAGCATCGGCCGCAGAATGATCCCAGGACGCCGCTGCGATACACATTCGCCTGCTCACCTATCAGCGTAAGTGGCCTTTTTTGTTGTTGAGATCATTTGCCATGGAGGCTACAACGGTAGTTTCTAAGACACCTAACTAGGCGTGGCAGCAATAAGAATGAAATGAGGGGACTTTATGGGGCTTTATCCTGAGCTGATGGCCCATCCGATGGCCCATGAGACTTCCCTGATGGTGCTTCAGACCTTCCTGTGAGTGGCTCTTGGCCTGTCAGATCTTCATCATGGTCCTTCTAACCTCCCTGATGATGGCTCATGGTTCGTCAGACCTTCCTGACGATACCTGATGAATTACGATCGTTGACCAAGCGGCTGTTGGTAGAATGACGGCACCGTCGTGGAATTTGACGGTTCGGCCCAGTTAGCCCGAGCGTGGGAGTCCTACTTAACCTTATTTTAATCTTACAAGTATGCGTCAAAAGCCGACCGTTTTTCAGTACCAACGTTTTATGTACATATGCACACTCGATCACGGTGTTAAACTGATATTTGTTTGCTACCTAAAACATAATCTAAGACATTTAAGAAACAAAACAGAAAACTGAAGGCTAAAAAAAAAAAAAAATTAAAAGCAAAAAAAAAAAAAAAAGAAGAAAAAAAGGGAAAGACACGCAGAAGTTGTAGTACAGATCATCTTATGAAACTACAAATTGGAGTTTCGATTCGGGAAACAAAATCGCCAAAAGGAACGACATTTACTCAACACGCAAGAGACCACCAGGGCCTGTCCTACTTATACAAGAGTCCCAGCCACCGATGGGTCGGACAAGGCAGGATTAGTTGCATTTGACAATTTCCGCAAGATATTCGCAGACGCTATCAGGGTGTGCCAGCTCTCTTGGCAGCACCTTCCAGTCCTGCTGTCCTTGAAAGCTCTATGATAACCTTTAGCTGATAGGACAAAGAGTCAAGCAAGTAAAACGGTTTTCGACAACATCCCTTATTTAAGCAACCGCTCCCAGCCTCGCACAGGCCGAGGCTGATTAGAGAGGATAGAAGTAATCTTCGATTAACTTGTTTAGACACGCGACCGCCGAGCTCGGCTTACGCATCGAGTCTCACGGTCGTGCAAAGAATCGCAAACGAGGTAGGCCCGAACAGCGGTAAGCGAAAGCGATTCCTCGAAGCGACGTGAAGATTGCCAAGAACTGGCACGGCGCTTCCCATTGGAATGATTTCTTTGTTTTGTTTCGATACGGGCAGAACACCATAAGCGAAAGGAGGGAAATTTCCTCCCGAACTCAGACACTCGCGGTGACACCAGAACTGTCCATGGAGGTGACACCTTCATGGGTTAGTTCCCCTGTATACTTGGTGACGCCACAAAAACCGTACACCTCGCAAGTAAGGTGTTTTTCGTCGCGTAGCTTATTTGTTTTCTATTTATTAGACCGTGAGGGTTACAGAGAAAGCGGTAGTAGAGCGGAGGTTAGCAATACAAAACTATCTACACGTGGGAAATTGTAATGACATAGATCAGATGACAATCCGCACTTTTCTTTACGTAAAAAAGGACATGATATGCAGATGTCGAAGGTGAACGCGCAAATAGAATTAGACAACGCTGGAAGGATAAACGCAAGGACGAAAAATAACAACACGTCTTTCTACTCAAGCCTCGTGATGCCTACAAAAAAAGAAAAAAAAAAACTTGGGTGATTATTATTTTTTTGCTGAAATAGAATTTGCATTTGCTTTCTATCTTATATCCCCTCCTCTTGTCCATTAAAGGTCGTAGACTTGTATACTACTCATTACACAAGTAATCATATGACTCGTAATCGATTAACTTTTGGAGTAATTTTGAAATTATTCCCATACATTTATCAGGAACTAATCACAACTGTAATTTGATCACTTGTAAAAAGAATACAATTTCTTGTAACCGATACTCCTGCCGTCTACGCAACTAACGTCTAATCTTTCATTTATTTTTTTGTCAGTCAGCACTCTTCTCTCGTTCTACCATTCCTCGTCCCATGCGCTCCGTGTGCTCCAATAAGTTGACGTGACTCTCCCGTGCTTACAGCGTCTGCGCTGTCAGCGCAAGGAGCCGTGCCGGCTCTTCACGGTGCGCAAGCGTCCCGGTGTGGAAGAGGTGAACGCCAGCACCCTGTGCCAGTGTCCCCGGGGCTGGAGGTGTCCGAGCAAGCACACGGACGCCGTGCCGGGGGCCCGCTACGACAGGGTCCGGACCTACTCCGCGTACTGCACGGGACCCCAGTGACGACGACGAAACGCCGACAACTTCCCGCCGGAAGGCCAACAAGTAGACGGAAGGAGAAAGACACCCCCAGAAGGGCAATGAGCCAAATCGACAGCCATATCGCCCTTGGACTCGTTCAGGGAAAGACGCCGACGCCAGTAGCTTTCGTAAAGGAGGGCCACGTTCGAGAGGCCGTTGTGAGCTCGGTTCATGCACGGACGGGTCATTGGACAATCACGTTTCTTTTTTCGCCCAAGTCGCAAAAAAAATCACGACTCCCGCCAACTTAAGAAAAACAAAAAAAAATTGCAGTGTTATTTAGCGTTATGATGTGACGCTATTCTTCAGAACCCGCAGGGCGACTTTCAGAACACCTTAATTAATCGACATAAATTCCGTCTGCAACATTTCATTTCAGCGAGGCGAAAAAAAAAAAAAAAAGGTACAACAATGCTGACGACGCGTAAGAACATAAACATGTCCGATGGCCCAGGTTGCCCAAAGACAACCACAACGAAGATTCTCCAGTTGCCACCACCCATCAGCGCGAGGAGCGGCTCTCAGACCAGTGAACACAATGGAATGAAACGTGGCACCCGGGTTCAATTTTCGACCACCGGAAGAGTCACCAAGATAGTGACAAAAGTTCTGAGACACGCGTGCAGTGCACCCGGGCTCGAGTTCCACGAGACCGCGACAGATGCTTCTCCGCTGAGTGGAAGAGAGAGAGAGAAAGCTGTACTCTCAACCGGTTGCGCCCCAGGCAGCGACCCCCTGCTGTAGATAGTGTTCCCGCTTCCCCCCGTGTCTTCCTGTACAGATGTAAATAGGTAGGAACGATAAACAATAAAGCATCCAAGAAGGAGTCCCCTCCATAAATAAGCGTCGGCGCCCGATTAAGGTCACGGGGTTGCCCGCCGCCGCATAAAAAAGGGGAGGCTACCCTCCCCGATGACCCCAGTGACCCTCCCGTGACCCCGCTCAAATTTACGGCAGCGATAAAGAGTTATTAGGCGGCCAGGTACCCAGAGGGGCGCCCCTTCCGTTCCCACGCCGGGGGGTGCAGCCCGCTCCAAGGTCGGGGCAGAGGAGGCCCCCCCCTTTCGCATATGTTGCCACAGCCGGGACCACGGGGTCCCTGCACGCTGGGAAGAGTGCGGAACCCCCAACCTGCCGAGCAGACGGTGCTGGGCTCTGACGCGGGTCTGATGGGACTCTCCGGGACGTCTCGCGTTTCGGGATGAGGCACTTTCCACTGTGGCGTCGTCTCGTGGAGCGATGCCACCACCACGTGCATGCCATGCGCTTGACGTCATTGCATCCTGCCGGTGGTCATTCCTTCTTGCCGATCGATATGTACACGCTGCAGAAGGTGTGCGCGCTCAGTAGCGTTGATATGACGTCATTGCGATCCATTTGCAGACAATCCATTTGGCATCTTTGGTCTGCTCTTGGCCGATCCGACAATCACTCGCAATGGGGCCGGCTGAAAGACTGCCTAGAGCTGGCTTTCAAATGAACAGCTTATGGTAGCGCCAGCACAAGTGCGAGACTCGAATTGTGAGATCTCAAAAAAAAAAAAAAAAAAATCATTAATTAGGCGCACCAGGTTTTATGCCTAGCTATCAGCGCCAAAACAAATAAAATATTAATTTAATCGCCTTAAACACTTATATTAATAGAAAAGCTATGAATTTCGCAATGTTGCGGTGTTAAACTGGCCATGTTTCAAGCATGACCACATCAGGATGCTGACGCGCGACTACGCAGCAGTCAAGATCGCTAACAACTCGCGCAATCCAATGCGCACACAAACGTTGTCGTGGCTAGGCCGACCCTGCAAGGCGTCGTGGGTCCACGTGAGGGACTCTGTTCCCCCGTACACCCGGTCGAGGTGCAATAATCTCATCCTAATGCAGTGAAACATTTCCAAAGATACAACTCTTTTATAAAAAAATAATGCCGCGAAGAAAACAATAAATTCTTACAAGCAAAACCAAGAAGCAAACTGGCTTTCTGCATATCAGGGACGCAATGATACGGAAGGTACGGCCAAGTGCACCTTTGAAAAAAGAAAGATTGTAAACTCTGGGGTGCTTTGACCCCAGACTCCAGAGCTAGAGCCTTTCTTTTCCAAAGGACCACTTGACCGTACCTACCAGACCGGTAGATCTCTAGGTCAAAGCGCCACAGGCGCTTTGACCAAGACATCCAACAAGTTGGTTTCAAGGCGGCCCACAGATCCAGAAAGCCATCGTCGGGGCAGGATCACAAAGACAGCAAATTGGCCCAGTTGGCAAAACGTTGTACATGACCTGGTTCGATCAGCACTGTCCACCTCCACCATGACGTCACATCATTGCCAACCTAGCAAGCTGCCCTAAGAAGACGCAAAGTCGCCTGGAGACCGCGCCAGCTGGCCACGCTCTTCCACAGTATCCAAACGGTCCTGGCAGGGAACCACGCGCATTCAAGCGCAGCGGTTCATCCACGCAAGAACACTCGGCGAGAGAGAGCCAGCGCACATTGCCAACTCACGCAAGACGGTATAACGCACGGGGAGGGTGCCTTCCTTTATTTCGTTTACGACCCTTCGAACCCGCCGCCCAAGAGCAAAACGCGTCCAAGAAGCGCACCGTTTTATGCCTTCCTCCCGAGGAAGACTGCTTCCGAGTTCGACCAGGGACGCACGCGTTTATCTTTCCCACCCATCTCCTATATAGGAGCTGCTAGCGCAGATAGCTGTCTCTCTCTCTACATACAACCCCTCCCCGCCCTTCGCCTACGGCAGACGACAAAAGGATGCATAAATTTGCTACCCACCTTTCACTCACGCACGAACGCAGTTTTATAAATTCGACAAGGAGCCCATAAATTGTGGACGTGTCTTTTGGCCCTCCTTCCCTTCGGCCCCTCTCCCGGCCCCGGTTAAAAGGAGAAAGTGAGTGCAACGAGGCGTGACATTTTCTCTAAAGAGTGAATGGAGGGAAGAGGAGGACGGGGGCAGCGGTGTCTCCTACTAGTGCCACCTCGAAGAGAAGGCCTGCGCATCACGTCATCATTGGTGGGATCCCCGACTCACCGCGAGCGGCAATCAAGCCCGACGAGGATTGCCGCGAAAACGGCAGACGCGTCCCTCTCGTTGCCGCGTGCTATCGTCTCGCTAACTGTGAGACGCTGTAATTGGATGCGCTGGCAACGCTGCAATGTCAAGACGTGGGGGTAGTTTACAACACCGACGGACAGATTAATAAAACAAAAGAAAGCCGAAAACGTCACAACAGCGGCCATTATGAAGCATCTACAACCCGACGTCCGATGTGAAGACTTAACACCACCAGTGACCACCCGGTGCCGACTTGGCGAGGGCGAGTTCCTATGTATGCCTAGCCAATGATTCTCACGAGCTCTGTATGCGCGTACGAAATAGCGTGTTACAATATAGACCGACGTAACTGAGCGTTCGGCGCATGCGTGACGTCGCCATAATTTCCGTCCACACAGGAGGCAGGGAGAACGAGACCAGAGCAGCAGCGAGGTTGTCGCACGTTAGGAAATACTGCATAGCGATACACGAAGGCACCCTACATGCCAAACTATGCAACATTCCAAAACCCGATTCCATTCCATCCATGGCTTGGCTATACCCAACTGCAAGCATGACGTCTCGGCTGATGTGCCATGCACGCAAGCTCATGTAGCATGCACGTTGATTACTTCGGTAGAAGAACTTGTAGTGGGGCTCGTTGGTGAACGTTATGAAGCATGGTGTGTGTCTTCTTCATTGTGTCCGTTGTTTCTTGCGCGTTACACCATGCTTCTTAATACAGGGTGTCACAAAAGAAAATTTACACCGTCTTTTTTACCGCAAAAATAAACTAGGCATCGCCGAACGCTCATTCTCCGCCCAAAGGTAGAGCTAGAGGTCACGACCAGACGCCAAAGTTTCAGCCCGATCCGATAACTTAATCAAAAGTTATAAGTGATTTTCTGAAAATTTCAATGGGAAAATGGCGGCCGGCGGAGTTTTCAAACACATGGGGCTCTATACACTC
This sequence comes from Ixodes scapularis, assembly GCF_016920785.2. Classification (NCBI taxonomy): domain Eukaryota; kingdom Metazoa; phylum Arthropoda; class Arachnida; order Ixodida; family Ixodidae; genus Ixodes; species Ixodes scapularis. The sequence continues at coordinate 15,585,538 of NW_024609837.1, read as the reverse complement.
CGTGCGGGAACTATAGGGGGCGCTTTGAAAAACGCGCGCAGCGCCGCTAGCGGAGGAGCTGGCGTTCGACTGTGAGGCGCGTTCAGCAGCCTGCGGCGCCTTTTCGCGTGCCAAGCTGTGGCGGCGGGAGCGCGCACGGACGAAACTTTTGCTTTTTGAGCCGATAAGTTGAGGGTGACGGTTGCATGAGTGCTGGGGCAGAAGGGCATTTAGCTGTTCTCCACTTCTTATATATTGAGTTCGAGTCGTAATTAGGGGTAATTTCTCTAGTTGCGGCCGAAAAAGGAGTTGGAGTAATTTTCCGAAAAACAAAGACGGCCGCCACCTTAATCGCTCTGAGTGGGAAATTTATTTCGCTCGTCGCTGTAAACCTAGGACTGCTGCAAAGATGATATTTGGAGGCGAGTGAGATGTTCACTAAGTTTGTGCACGAAGAGTGCCAAGTTTCTTTAAGACAGCAGTTGTGAAAGTTGTTTCTAACGGATAAAGAAATAAAGCTGTACGGGATATCCAATATTGAACCCAAAATGTTGTGTTATAGCGGGCTGCGCAAAGTGCAGATTTGGGCACACAGGTGCTGGGACTTGACAGTAACATGACACAGCACTTATTATACAAAAAAAAAGGTGGCATAGGGAAACCAGGTGAAAATTTGGTTTGAGCGGCGTAACTCAAAGGGAACCGGTTTTGATCATGAAAAGGCTGTCAAGAGAATACCACTGGTCGGGGGAGGTGGAGACGTTAGAGGTAGGAAGGGATTAGTGGGCTGTACTTCCAATTGAAACAACTTTACGAAAGGTGATTCCAAAGCCGAGAAAACAAAGTTGTCGGCCAACACACGGTTTGGCCGCCAAGGGCTTTTGCGGTCAGCTGTTGTGTAATAACCTCTTGTGCGAGGTGCTGATTTTCGGCGCACAGGTACTTTGACATGACCGTCACTTGGCACAACACTTATTATAACAAAAAGAGTTTTCATAGCGAAACCAGGTGGAAATTTAGTTTGGGCGGCGTAACTAAATGGGAACTGGCTTTGACCGTCAAAGGCTGTCAGATAATACCACTCATCGTGGGAGGTGCACACTTTACAGGGAAGGGACCAGTGGACGGTACTTCCAGTTCGAACCACTTTGTGATAGGTGGCTCTAAAGCCGAGAAAAAAAAATGTTGTCTACAGAACTCGGGGTATCAGCGTTTCCACATCCAAAAGGAGGCTGGTCAAGAAAGAAAGCACACCACATAAACTTTCATACTTAACCGTCGATTCTCCAGTGATTCCGAGTTTCATTGTTGTCTTTTTTTAGATTTATATTTGTCACTTTTTTTACCTTTCGAATCTTTCTTCATAAAGTACAGATTTCGTGCCATACTTGTCCGGAAATATCATCGACACGTACGATGGGGACGAAATTTCTTTGGAGGGCATTCCTGCAACAAAATTGGCAGTGCATACCTGCGAGTGTGGGTTCGTCCCATCGGCGCTGACACATGTAGGCGTTACTGGTACGAAAACAAACGCAGAGCGCCAAGCGGCAGTGTAGAATATGTCAGCCGTGCCGACACAGTGGCAGACATGATCGGGAGACCAAATGTCTCGCTTCGTACGGCACGGTTCCATCGTTGTCGCTGTCCCACAAAACATCGGCGAGGTGAAAAACTGTGAAACTTCGTCTCCACGAGATACGACGCATAACTATTGAAGCACTTAATGACGCAGCACAGCTTCATGCTGTGAACCCAGCGCTACCGCACCACTCCGACTTCAATGCGTACCAACGTACGCGGCGTGGTTTCGGTTTCGTTTTCTCTGGGGTTCTCGCTGCCTACCTTCGGTACCGGCCGCGCGGCGGCGCGCCAGTCGCGTCGCACGGAGTGTATGGCACCAGAAACCGAAAACGGGCGAAAATGGGCTCCATTTTCCCATTGAAATTTTCAGAAAATCACTTATAACTTTTGATTCAGTTATCGGACCGGGCTGAAACTTTGGCATCTGGTTGTGACCTCTAGCTCTACCCTTGGGCAGAGAATGAGCGTTGGGCGATGCCTTGTTTATTTTTCCGGTAAAAAAGACCGTGTAAATTTTCTTTTGTGACACCCTGTACTTCGGTAGGCTTGCAATTCTACGTGCTTGCTCATGGGACCAGAGGCATGATGGCGACCGCCAGATGACCTGCTTGCAAGTTCAACGGACCAGTATTACAGCCGAGATGGTTTGGTGGCGCCACCAGTGGCGTCACACTCAGGATTTGCCGCACTGGGACGCGACTGTAATCTGAATGGATGGATGGATGTTAATGGCTACTCTTTGTAACGGGCGGTAGCTTGCGCCACCTAGAGTAAAGTCTTCTGCATGCACTTTAGCAAAGCGAACGCTGGCGAGAAGAGGCGTGAAGAGGAAACCAACCAACATCCGTGACGCGAACGACATGATGTGTGTAATCAACACGACGGAAGCTTGTATAGTCATCGCATGCTCAACCGCAACGCCATTCATCTCGACTTCGTGACATTGCCCTTATCTGCGCGCCGGCGAAAGTGGAATCAATCCTATTAGAGAAGTCACAGTAAGTTCTTGGGCAAACGTAGAAGGCGGACAACAACGACGCTTTTGTTGTCGCGCACGCCGCGATACTGCAAACAGCACATGTTACTGAGATAAGCTCGCGCGCGGCTGTCTTTGATAGCCTTGCACACAGTTCGTCAGATGCAGCATAATCAGGTTTTCAGAATTTGTTTCTTATAAAAAGCCCACGGACAGACGTCAATTCCTCCATTATAACAGTCGTCATCCCGCACATAACGAGAAAGGCATACCGTATGGTCAAATGCTACGCTTGTGACGTTTACGTTAGGAGAACGCTGATGTTGAGGACAATTTTTTTATAGAGGATATCCATTGCCATTAATACATAATTCGATATCGAAAAGCCAAATGATTCCCCGCAGTCATAGTCTGTCACAAAAACAAAAACGAAATAACTATAAATTACGACTCGTTTCACCCTATCAATCCCAACTGCCAAACCTCAATAATATCCTTAGACGTCATATGAATATATCACTCTTAGACACATCCTCGAAAAATAGAATTCCGCGGCTACCTGGTATTACGTTTAAGAGACTACGTAATTTTACGGACATTTTTAAACAATCAAGAAGTTCCATTGGACGTAACATGGTTCCCGTTGGTTGCGTAAAATGTGACAATATTAAGTGTAACTTATGTTCAAGTATTTTGGTTGCTGACTCCATCAGAAGTACAGTAAACAATTTTACTTGGGAAATAAATGACCCATTTAATTGTAATTCTAAAAATGTAATTTATATAATTCAATGCAAGAAGTGCCTAATTCAATACGTAGGAGAGACTGAAACGAGCGTACGAAAAACTATGAACTTCATATTCGTACACCCGTACCAGGAGCAGATTCTCGTCACTTGAATTCCGCAAATCATAATATTTCAGGTTTCAGTTTTATGATACTTCAAGGTAATTTTAGAACCACTAGAGACCGTCAACAAAAGGAATCTCAGTTTATTCATACATTTAATACACTAGAACCGAAGGGCCTTAGCAGATCAAAAGCAATGTTACCTTCTTTTTCTTTTAATATATATATATATATTCATTCAGTTACACAACGAAATACAAGTAAAAGAATTCGAATTACATGTATGTAGCGTAATGCGATTAGAGTCTAATCAAATCCCTTCAACACCAGTTCAACTTGTCGAAAAGCACCACGTGCGTTGTCATTACAGCGTCCACAAATACTTCACCCCCATTCCCATCTGGTTTTGCCCAACCCTTAGCTTTCCTAAAAAAAAAAAAAAAATGTAAAACGTTTTTGCTGTTTCCCGCTCCCTGTTTTGCATTACAGGCGCCACAGGTAACAATATCTTTCAATGTCACAAAAAAAAAAAAAAAAAAAACGGCGCTGCGACATTTTTAAAAAAAATTTTTTTTTTAACACTTTGCTTTACCTGGCTTTCCTTCCCTCCACTCCAAAACAAACGACAACTTGATCTCGCTATTGAAAATACAGGTTGCCGTTCAGAAGTACCAGTCAAAGCTATCACTGTCGCGTGGCCTTTTTTATCATTCACCGTTCTATTCAAAGCGCCTCCATTAGAAAGCAACAACTGTTTCGAACGGCAGCTACCAGATGGAGCGACACACATCGGACACGCAGCATGAAGTCACCTCGGCTAGATGGCGCCAGGTGCCGCCGAACCGCCTCCTGCCTCTGCGACGAATTGCGAAGCGCCAATTTAAATTTATAGAGAACATGATTTTCGAATCGCGCCGATTTAGATGTCTAATCGCGTCAGTACTACAGTTTGAGCGTCGCCGGTTGCATTCAGATCAGTAACAAACACGAAAAAAAAAAAAGATAAAAAACATGTTCACTCGAAGGCTGAGACTTTCCTCGAAGCATCATTTCGCATGATCGAAAAAATATATATTTATTATATGCTACGAGTACCACAGTCAATGATGTTGGGCATGTGCTCCTGTACACGGTAAAAACGTTCCGTAAAAAAACGTAGAACTTCTCATTATAAGTTACGGAGAAGCATCCGTAATCTGAAATACGGTTGACTTGTCCGTAAATCTAAAGTTACGATTCTGTAAACAACAACAAAAGTTGTTTGCAACAAGCTGAAAATTGTCTTATTTGGTTAAGACTAATAGACAACGGTTCTCACTCTTTAAAATATCATTTATTGCACTGTTAAACAACTTATAATAAAGGTTCCGAAACGAGGTGGCGCTAGTTACCGCTTAGTCGAAAAGGCTCGAGGTGAGATTTTTGTCTAGTACAATCACACTACCGCTATCTCTTCATCTACCCATCTCCGCTCGCTTGTTTTCCTTGTTTTGCTACCGCGCTTGTTCTGTTGAGGGGTAAAGGCGCTTGGTGATTTTTGCGGTTGCGACTGTTCTACGTTAAACTACCTTGTTGTTATCAAAACGGTGAGTTTGTTCTGCTCTTTTTATTAACATTGATTGGGGACTGTCATATATGCGTTCGTATTTTTGACACTTATTTCCTCGAAAGGAACGAAATCACGGATTTGCGTCGCTTTAAACTTTCGGGTTCAATGACGGTCGCCGCTATCTCAGTTCGTGTTTGACGTTCTTCTCAGAATTGAAAGCTCATGTCCGGTACTCGTTTGAACCTTGTGTCATGTCGCGAGCTCGCTGGTACGCGCGGTTCGTCGTTCGTAGCGATTGGGAGGCTGTTCGCGCGTGCTGGCTGGCAGGAGTGTTGCAGTAAAGCACATGACAACGCATTGTCTGAGTGCGTGAGTGTGCTTTACGAGTTTCGCAACGTTGTTCGCGCGGCCTGTAGCCTGCTCTTTTCTCCGGGGGGTCCCTATTGTTTAGTCGAAATTCGTTTCGCGGAAGTACGTTTCGTGGACAACTTTTCATGGACACGTTTCGTCGACACGAACGTTTCATCAGCACTCGTTACGCGAATTTCACGCTGCAGGGTCGTTTCGCCACGCGTGTATCGGTGAAGTGCGCGTTAACCCACACTCCCGCCTGCGGCTGCACATTACAAAAATGTTAACCCACCTAACCGACCCGTACAGGTCGCTTCGCGGCGACAGTCTCGTGCAGGTTATTAACCCCCCCCCCCCCCCCCCGACCCTAAAAAAAAAAAAAAAAAAAAAAAAAAAATTTGAGCTGTTGATGAAACGATCTGTCGAGGAAACGTCGTTCGATGAACTGATTCCTACCGGTGTATCACCACTGCGTGATGCGCGTTCACTAGTTAGCAATCACAATGCAGCTGATGAATTTCTCATTTCACAGAATGCACCTGTGTCACCGTACGCTGATTCCCCCCAACCACATGGTCTAAGACCATCGTATTGATATTAATTTTATGCTCATAATATTCTATGTGTATATTAAAGCAATATACGTCCACTCATTACTTGCATGGCGCCACTCAGGAGGGCACGTGATACCACTGTTCCACGGACTGTAAAATTGTATGCATTAATCTTGGCTCTGCAGTCAGACTGTTTGTAAAGAGCTTAGCCACCGTTCCTGCAGATTCAAATCGTCTGAGATGCAACCTCATAATTTTTTCAGGAGGCGTCATCAACAACAATTGCACGCTTCCTTGTCACTGAGCGTCAGCCAATGTTTAAAGAGCCTATGCCATTCTTGAAGGTGGTATGCGTCTTGTTTGGAGCTTTTTGCGTGTTGAATTTACCTATCTAAAGGAAGCTTTGGCCAGTCTCGAGTTTATTCAACGGGGAGAGAATCTTAAAATGTGTCAAGTCCACAGGATATGTCATAGAATGACATAATCTATATCACCCTTTCATTTATCGTGCCTCAATGCCCTTTTTCACAACTCGCACAAACATTTGATCTGTATTAATTTTACAAAGAATTACGCTGATGCATTTATATAATGAGTTGATAACATGTGAACACTGGTTGTCATTAGGCTGTAACTTTCAAGGCTGGGAAACATGGTTATCTTGTATAGACCAACACGCAGCACTGACGTCTTGCAGCTGCGGCAGCGCTGTCGATGGCACTGCGCATGCGCGCACACTTCATTTCACGCTAATTTGGTTTCTGTGCATGCGCAGTGCCCACACCTGGTGTGGGCAAACGCGGGCTTGTGTATAAACAGCATGTCAGTGTATAGAATGTGTGTTTGTTCAGCAGTCTTTCAGGTTTAACATGATCCAACACTACCATAGTCTGACCTGATAATAGAAAAAAAAATGGCTTTACCTTCACCAGGCTGAGTATTCATGAAGCAAGCATGGCATTAATGTTAGATGATGCAATATATCCTCTTAGACTAATCTTCCAAATCAACCTGGAGAAGGGGTTGAAGAAAATGGGAGCAGTGAAGCGAACAACGGCCCATCGCAAGATTTTAGCGCTGCTGAAGGGCTTCAAATGAGTCTCCGCAGAAATCCCTTGAATCTGTATGTTTTTTTATGGTAAGTGCAAATTCGAATTCCTGCACGTCTAGCGTGTCTCTAAGAGGGAGATAACACTAATGTGGCTGACGCCAACCTTTTAAGAAGTGTAAGGAAGGGCTTTGGGAATATTCAAAACTTCCAAATATCGAAGCGAATGATGTCATATTTTGTTTATACTTTCATTGAATATGACGGTTTTGCAGTTGTACCAATTTTCAATCTGAGAATGCTCCAGGACACACCATCTTAAACAAGCAACTGAAACGACTCGCAAAAACCCACACAGAAGTCTGGAAACTGTATGCAAATAAAACTTATTTCCACTCGTTCATTTAAAACTGGAAGTCATCCTATAATTGTAAACAAAGATGTTTGATTTATAAAATTTTTGAGCCCCCAGAGCAAATGCATGATTTGCTGCGATATGCTGCTGTGAACCGGTGATGCATGCATGCAGTGCGAGTGCTACAATGTCAAGGCAGATGTGGCTGACATGATATGGTATTCATATCCTGTGTTATCAGGAGTCTGCATCTGTTTAATTACAGCAACCAGCATCCTGCCATTTTGCAGCTTATCTCCTTGCATTTTTTTTGCCCCTTGCTCTCGCACAAAGTAATTATTCGTTCAATATTTAAATGTATTATTATTAAATAGTAACTTTTAAGCTTCGAAGTAAGTGAAGCTGCGTGGTTTTTCTTTTTGTTTTATACTGGTTTTTCAAAGCACAAGTCGGCCGGTTTGGCAGCCACCTGCAGCTATGCTTGTACTGCTTGACTGCTTATCATGTCCAGTGCCAACTGCTATTTAAGCTGCTCTAACTTGATTGAATTGATAGTCAAACAATCTTGTGTCTTGTTTTTCAGAAAATACAGTTTGCACCTCAAGACATCGAGCAATGTTTGATGATTTAACCATTTGAACAAGTTGAATTACGGACTCAACTTTGCTTTTGTTTTTCTATAGTAAGTCACAAGTCTGAGCTTTTACAGATTGAGCATGTCCCTGGGAGGGAGGCAACGCTGATGTAGCTGATGTCACTTTTTCAACAACTGTTGTAGCAATATCAGCCGCTTCTAACATGGTGCCACTAAAACCCCAGTTTGAGTATGTATTAAGCTTTTTTCTATTCCATATTTTAGCAGGTTATGAGTTAACTTCAAAATGGAACTACATGGTTCATTTTTGCTTTGTAGAAGGTTTTTCAGGGCACAAGTTGGCTGATCTCTGGCAGCCTCCTGCAGCCATGCTTGCACTGCAGTGTTACTTTGCATGTCTAGTGCCAGCTGTGATTTAAGCTACTCTTACTTGCCTAAACTAGCATTCTGACAGTCTTGTGTGTCTTGTTTTTCAGAAAAAATAGGTAGCAGCTCGAAACGTCGATAAATGTTTGATGATTTAACCATTTCAACAAGTCGAGTTACAGAGTCAACCTCGCTTGTGTTTTTTATGGTAAGTCACAAGTCTGATTTCTTACATATTGAGCATGTCCCTGAGAGGGAGGCAACGCTGATGTAGCTGATGTCACTTTTTCAACAACTGTTGTAGCAATATCAGCCACATCTAACATGGTGCCACTAAAGCCCCAGTTGGAGCATGTATCAAGCCTTTTTCTAATGCATATTTTAGCAGGTTATGAGTTAACTTCGCAATGGAAAAGCATGGTTCATTCTTGTTTTGTAGAGGTTTTTCAGGGCACAAGTTGGCTGATCTCTGGCAGCCTCCCCATACTCGCACTGCAGGGTTACTTTGCATGTCCAGTACCAACTGCGATTTAAGCTACTCTCGCGTGCTTAAACTGGTATTCTGACAGTCTTGTGTATGTCTTGTTTTTCAGAAGATACGGTTAGCATCTCGAAATGTCGAACAACGTTTGATGATTTAACCATTTGAACAACTCGAGTTACGGAGTCAACTTCGCTGGTGTATTTTCATGGTAAGTAAAAGGTCTGAGTTATTACAGATCAAACAGGACTCTGAGAGGGAGACAACACTGATCTAGCTCGTGTCACTTTTCCGACAAGTTATGTAGTAGTGTCCATCACATGTAACATTGTTTTGGCCCCAACTGGTGTTACTATGCACTATAGCTACATTCAAACCTAATATGCTAAATTCATTTGAATCTAGTTACTATAGCTAAATTCAAGCTTACTAGGTCACCTGCTGCTGGCTTTTTGTAGCCGTTGATTTGCCACGTTTGATTCGCAGGTAGTATTAAGTAGTGACGCGTTGCAAGTAACATATTAATGTAACAATTGTTTCCTTGTTTGTGGGAAGTGACTTCTGTAACTTCTCGCTAAGTTTGTTGGAAGTAACTTCTGTATCACATTATTCTTTTCTGGATAAAAAAAAAAAGTAGCAATGTTCTTTTGTAGTTAATTTTCTAATCTTTCTAATTACAGTTACATTCAGGAGCATAATCTGATGCATACCTTATATCTAGATTGTCATGGATAGACAACGACCAAAAAGATTACGCATTTTGGATTATGAATACAGAGAAAACACTGACAACAGATAAACGAGGAGAATTTTTTTTTTCAACTCCCTCCAAAAGTTGTGCGTACTGTGAGGCGCAGTGGTGGAGAAAGATAACCTCAGCGGCAATGGCTTTGTGTATTGTTAAGGTCTTAACCAGGAACAAATCCTTGTGTGTGCAAGCCATTCCACCGAGTGTGCCAGTTGAAAGCTTGTTCAGCGATGGAAATAGATGCGCTTGCCTTCAGTAAAGTAAAGATTTTGGATGAAAATTTACAAAAGCAACCGCTGCTTTAACATAAGATGTAATAACACGGATACAGGCACTTTGTGCAGTAAACCTGAGCATAGATGGTTCCTACTTTTCCTTGTTTATTTCTTTAATAAAAAAGTCAGGTAAACTAATAGAATTACCTCTTAAGAATAACTGTTATAGGTTACCTTTTTCTTAACTAGCTTAATTAGGTAGTTTTTGTATATAAAGTATCTTGACCAAGGCGACAAATATTGCAAGGGCCCTCTAAATGCATATTTTTCGCTTAGTTTATGTGGATGCATACAAGGTCTTGCTGCAAGAAGAAAGGTCTTGCTGCAAGAAGATTTTAAATCTGCTTTCTTGTATATTCTAACACATTATAATGTAACCTTTAACTAAAGGGAACTGCATGGTTCTTTAGTCTTGTTTGTAGGAATTTCTTAGAGCACAGGTCCGCTGATTTCCGGCAGTCTCCTGTGGCCATTGCACTGCGAGATTACCTTGCATACTTATAGCCAGCTACAATTTAAGCAACTCTCATTTGTATAGATTGTCATTCGTGTTTGTCTTTTTTTTTTTTCAGGAACTACATTTGAAACTGTACAACGTGGAGCAGTTTTTGACGATTGAGAACTTTGAAAAAGTCAGTTTGTGGAGTTGGCTGCACATGTTTTTTGCTGGCAAGTAAATACTTCAGTTTTTAAAATCTAGCTTGTCTGAGATAAAAGCAAACCTGACGTGACTGACAGCACCCTTCTGAAAACTGTTTGGACAATATTGGTCACATCTAACCAGGGTTTTTCTCACGGTGGGTGGCAGTGGCTTCGCTGCCAACTAGTCCTGCTAGCCACCCAATTCCTTGAAAAATGTCTTGTGGCCTGCATGTTTTGGCTTGGAAATCCACAGTGCTCGCCAGATTTCTGTGCCACGACATGCAGGTACAGGTCCCCACAATCCAAATTAATGCGACTTGGTTGAGGTGCTAGGAGAAGAAAGCTGCAGCTGCTGCCTCTGTCCCCCTCCCCTCCACAGTCGCAGTCGGATGTCTATTTGTCTACAATTTATGAAGAAAAATCTGCGTCTAACATTTATTTTTATCCTAAAATGTACAGCTTCACTAGATCAAAGGCCACATTTATTAAGAAGGCCTTCCACAAAATTGGCTTTTTCCTCTTTATCTGTGCAGACCCGATTATAGTCTCTGTAAATTAATTTTAAGCGGTTGGCTTCACATATTTATTTCTAGTAGATATAAAATAACTGATGTAATGAAAGTTTCATGGTACTTCTTTTTAATGGGTTGCTTGTTTCAGCTTGTCCTGTTTTCAATTTAAATGCGACAGCATTTGTGGGTGAACCTTTTATCACTTTTTATTGGTCAGTTGGTGTGTTGGATGGTTCGTGTGACCGATTTGACTCTAGCACAGGCAACGGCACAGGCACTTGAGGACAGCTTGGTTTGTATGAGCACTCATGCAGAGAGAACGCTTTTTAAAATCGTGCATCTGACCCTATGCCTTTGCCAGCTCCAAAACCAACTTCTGAATTGAAGTACCTATATGGCATGCAGGTACACCAAAATGCATCGTTTGCACACATCAGAACAATCTCTTAAAGAAAATTATAAGGAAGAATCTCCCTTTCAACGGGCAAAAAAAAAAAAAAAATGCGCAGTCAGAATGCGCTGACGAAGTGGCCAAGTGAGCTCCTTGAGTGGTAGGCACTTGGGTAAAAAAAAAAATGGCTAGATCACATTTGGGGGGTAATCAGGTGCACAAAGTGCGGAGCTTGCAAACAAACATGCATGCCATATAAAAATACTCTGTTAATTTTTAACTCGCTCGGCTCAAAAGCGTGTGCACAGGTGTGCTCAAACGTGGATAGGATGGAGCTCCCAAATTGTGAGATTGGCAGGGGTGGAACGGCTGCGCCATTTTGCGCCAGACGCATGTGTCTGCGCCATCCTGCGCCGCAGTTATTACCTCGTGCCATTATGCGCCAAATGGCAAAACGTGCGCCAAAAGCTTTTTTATTTTGTCTTGGTTTCGGTTTTATTGACTTGATTGGCCACAATGAGCGCGTTTAGCCTGACCGGCCTTGTAATCCTTTGTTCTGTTTATTCTCCCTGTGTATCCCGAGTAGGAAGCGCGCGAAAAAACTCGGGATTCTAAGCTCTACACCACCTCCTGCGACTGGATTGTTATTCTTTAACCATAAGCGGTTAAGCAAGTCGGCTGAGCTGAGGTCGAGCCGTTAAGCGTCAGATTGCCTGAGGCTCTGCGGCCCGGGATCCAGACGTCAGCCAGTTGAAAAAAAATGAGCAAAATATTCCTTTTAGTACTTCATCGTTAGAAGTTGGAACTGCATTCCCGCAAGATAAATTGTGATTTGATAGAACTGAAACACTGTCCGATCCGAAACCTTGCCGGCCAGCAGCTCTTACGCGAGTGGTAAATCTGCTCGGCATACATTAACCTTGCTCCTGCTTATCGCTTCAAATACGATAACTTCGTTAATCGTAGTCTGCTGCTTCGATATCGAGTTGCACAATAGGTTAAAGTCGAAATTTGTTTCCCTATTCCTTCATGCAACTCCACGTCCGTTGCTTACGCACGTCACGTGGTTCGCACATATAATTACTATGTCGAGCACGTGTGGGTTGTGCGATAAGCAGTGCTGGTTTGCATTTTGAACAACTGAAATCCACTCAGAAAATGTCAAGGATACTATCTTCAGAAACATGGGGTACTTGCTTTTTGATTCTCATTCACCGCTTATTCACACTGGAAGCGGATCCGCATTCGCAAAGCGGTTGCGAACGCGGTTGTATAAAGATCCAGTAAAATTGCACATGCACTCGATGACATCAAGTGCGCATGCAATTGTACTGGATCTTTATACAAGCGCGTTCGCAGCCGCTTTGCGAACGCGAATCTGCTTCCAGTGTGAATGAGCGGTAAGGCTCGCAAAGTTTCAAGTTTTCGCATCTGTTATGCTGTTATCCCATCTACCTAGGTCCCTAACCACTCATGTTCATCTGTGCTGCTAAGCGCGATTGATATTGCTCCCGTGCTTGTCTAAGACACAAGCTGAAGGGCAATAAAAACTGATCTGAGCTGCTCCTAGCCTGCTCCAGAGCATAGTTTTAGCTGCTCCCAACCTGCTCCAAAACAGCTGTTTCAGCTGCTCCCGTGGCTACTCCCAAGTACATTTCATGAGTTCCACCCCTGGATTGGGGACTGGGGAGGAAGCTACTGCTTAGTCCCCAGTTTTTGATAGCAGTTTTAATACAAATGCACTCTCTCACCCCCTCAGTTCTGTGAAAACTTTCTAAAGAGAAAATAAGGTTTTTATTGCTCGTGCTCTCTAAGCACTCGAGGCTGACCACCTGATTCGACGACGCGAAAGAGTGCAAGTAGCCCTTCGTTCTAATAGGAGATTTTAAGTGGCTGCCCAAACGTAGAAAAGTCTAGGATATGAGCTTAGCCAGTTTTACATAGACTCTTCTGCAACATCTCATGAACCTTAGAAATAAAGCATTACTCAAACTGGATCGAGTTTTCCGGTTGGTTCATCAGTTCTCAAGAAATGTTTCACATTATAAAGCAAATCACTATTGTAATTCCGGCATTGCATTTTTTCACAGTTTCGAACAAATCTAAGCTTGAATGAAGTGTATCGGTTTTGAATAAGGAACAGGAGAACAAGACCCTCAAGTCAAACATAGGTTTTAGATATCGGATCACAGGATGAACAATTAGGGGCTATGTCCATTTGACTTTTGTATAAGATGCATGACTAATAATTAAATGGGCTGAGGGGGGCTGTGTCTTATGCACAAAGCTCAATTTGCACATGTTGACTTGATACAGATATTTAATTATTTTTTCTTTGTTTTCTCTTCTTTAGCACATCACGTTACATGCAGCATCTGAAAACAAAGGCAAAACACCACGGGGCTCCACTTTGGCTTCTCAAGGACCGAAATAAAGTGTTCGAAGGTACTTTTCTTATTTTCTGATCAATTATTCAGGTGACATTGCATGATTGTTGCAAGCAGCATAGGAAAGAATACTCAATATTCTTTTAAAGAGATCCTTTTCCAATTCAAAATTCTGTAACCTTTTTTTTTTTTATAGAAAATCTGTTGGTCTCAGCGTCATAATGAACATTACTCTATGTATAGAGCAGTATCACTAAGGGACTGGCTGTAAAACGAACTGGAGAAATTTGCTCCTACAAGCATTGAGCTCATATTCTTACCAAAGGTCTATTTTAGCAGTGAACACTATTGTGACATGTCAAGGCACAGCTCCGTCTCTGTGGAATGTGAAAACAGCATTCTCTATATTTTCAAGCATGAGTGCCGACGCAGATGACAGAGTGACGTTTGGTGTTGTTGAGAAGGTGCTTTATATCGCTGTTTGAAATTGCAATGATCGCAGTGGCCGATCAGACTGCAGATAATGTTTTGTAATCCCACTGCCTTCTATAATTCTGCATGTTGATCTGGATGCCAGAACTTGCAAAAGAAAACACAACTAACATTGAGGAAACTTGCTGCAGATGCATTGCTCAGCTGTATTGCCTGCTTTCCACAACAGGTGGTGGCACTTCTCCGACAAGAGCACTCAACACGACTCAGTTGTATACATCGGTGCCTATTGTCAAAAATTTTAATAATATAGTTCTATTTTTCACAGAATGGAGTTGCACCTTAAAAGTTTTTATGGGAATCTGTGTCACAAAAAGAAAACCGTTGATAATAAGTTCAGTTTGCTAAATGAAGGCATTGATTCATCCAGCTCGTTTTACAGCCCACCTTTCAATTGACACCGCCCTATGTGGAGAGCAAGTCGTCTGTTTCTTGCGTAGACATTACGGTGACGTCAGAAAGGTGACGAGCTCTCATTGGCTTTGAGCGGAAGATATAGTGGGTAGACCACAATGCTAGACAGCATGAGGTCCACCCACTATTTTTTTTTGTTCGATCGGTCAATAAGAGCTCGGCCTTCTGACATCACTGCAACCCCTGTGTAAAAAAAGCAGACAAACTTACGCTCCGCATAGGATTACGGATACTCAAGAGTGCTTTCCGTAATATAATTTACGGAAAGCCTACTCTGAGTGCCCTTTTACGGACAACTTTTAAACACTTTTACGGATATTAGAGCGATTTCCGTAATAGGTTTTACGGAATGCATATTCCAGTCCGTTGTTTTACGGACAGCTCTTGAATAGCGTTACGGATAGTAAAGCACTTTCCGTAATCTGTTTTGCGGAACGTCCTTTAATTTGCGGATTGTGTATGCGTTTAAAAGGATTTTTCCGTTATTAGGATTACGGATGACCTTTCCGGCAGCATAGGTGCCAGAGAATTTCTCCGTAAAAGAGGGCAAATTTTTTTACAGTGTATGTTCGTCGTCTCTTGCGGGGTCTAGGGTAATTCACCTGTCCTCACACACCAGGTGAGACCGGGAAACCCCAATTATTACGCGAGGCGGTGGAAGCAACTTGTCGGACCAGTGAACTATCGCACCAGGTGATCACGTTCTCGGCGGATACTCACGCGCCGGGAACCCAAGGGAGATCGAGCGCGGGTCACAGCTTAGACACTACGTCAGCGTTGAGCTGGCCGAACGCTGACACCAATTTGTGACTTGCAATGGTCCTTAATATAGGCCAAATTAAGAGGAGGAAAAGGGGGGGGGGGGGGGGAGGGGGGGCTACAAAAGCCACAAGGGCCCCGGGTGCCGGAAGGCCTAGCTACGTCAATGACCGTACGTCATACATTTACAAGAAAAATGACTGCCAGTGTTTTCGTTTTTACCTATTCATAACAACCGACAGAACTGGGTACAAAAATCAAGCAGCCCAAACGTAATCATTCCAGCTTGCTCCACTTCTTCAATTTTTTCTTTAAAGTGGCTGTGTCCATCGCGGAAATGGGGCTATAATATAGTATAATTATAGTTTTAGGCAAATCAAAATACCCACCGCGACACGCGTGTTCTATTTCAAACGACACCACCCATAAAGATGCCCATTAGCTATACCTAACTGAGGAGATTTATAAATCTTCTTGATATATGCAAATATCCTTTCTCCGATCTCAAATTAAAAAAAAAAAAAAAAGAAACTACGAATGATTAACGTAAGTTTTCAGGGTACTCGTGCCTAACATAAATCTCGCATTACAGCCACAGTTTAATTTTTGAAAATTGTACTGATCTCAGCCTTCACAAGGTTTCCGTTTCTTTCTAAATAAACAAGAGCGCGTGCGCCATCCTGCTTTGAAAGTGCGCTTTTTGTTCCAAGCATGCGACTGTGACATCTGCACCTTTCTAAGGTCGCGGCAAGGTAAGCCCCGTTGAGTGCGCTTCTCCCCGAGCAACGGTGCTCTGCGGAGAAGCGACGCCCGCAAAAGCCAGCTCCGTGGGTGTTGATTCTCCGCAGCGCACCAGTGCTCACTAAGAAGCGCACTCAACGGGGTTCCCCCGCAGCGATCAAGGCTGAAAAACTACGAATATCGCAGTCTATATCTGGAAGTGAATATCGAATAGCGTAGAATTTAAAATTAGTATTCGAAAATTTAAAAATTCCCACAATGCTAATATAAATGTGAGAAAACGTACAGAAATTGTAGTTTATTACTCTAGAAAGGCAGCACCTGCGACTCTTGTCACGGAACTCGAAGGTTTTCAGGGTTTCTCAAGGAACCCTGCGAAATCAAATGAACCTTACGGAAGGTAAGGCTCAGCGAGAGGTAAATACGTTGCCATTTTGAGCTTCGTAAGAGTTACGAAGTGATCGACTTCCTTTTATTTGTTGACATTACCCATCACTAAAATACTCGTTAACCGAAAAAGCCTCAGACAGAAGAACCGAAAGGTTTCTTTAAACCAGGACAGACGAAACCTCGAAGAGCAGTTCTTTCTTTCGTCCTTATGTGGGATATTTTCGAAAGCACGCGACTAAACTCGCGCCAAGCTATTGTTTTCAAGGTTGCTCCCAATGCGGCCCCCGTTCGCGAGTAACCTTTGATACGATACAAAGGATCCAACGAGCCAGACTTTGAAGTCTGAGTGACGGCGCTCGGCTGGCAGACCAACCGCAGTAAATTAAAACCGTCACAAAAAAGGAAAAAAGGACAAAGCGGTTGGCAAAAAGGCGACGGACGAAGCCCCCAATGAGGGGACCCCTTTGTGCACGAGCGCAATCTCAGTAGGTTAATTACAGCGTTCTTTTCAAACCACGGACGAGATAGCCACAGCTCGCTTCGAAGGTATACCGCGACAGCAGACGACCGCGAGGTTCAACCGCACGTTTATCCAGAAATGGCGGCCCCATGAACTCCTTCGCGAGATGCGCAGGGTAAGAATGCTCAGACCCCCAAAAGATCTACGCCTAGGAGTCGCTCGAGTGCTCCCTGTACTCTGACTCATCCTAATTTTGGCCCATCAAACAAGCTACCCTCAATGTCCCGCTGCACGTCCTCAGAAATACAGGGTAAGTGCACACCTTTAGAAAAAGTGTGCTTGTGGACCCCAAAAATAAGAGCATTCAGTCGTCGACGGATAACCTTTTGTCTACGACTTTTTCAATACAAATTTGAGCGAAAAAAAAAAATAAAGAAAGAAAGAAAACGTTTGCTAATAAAATTTGGGAACAGTGTGCCTACGCAAAAAGCTTCTTCTTTTTTTTTTTTCTTCTTTCTTTTTCAAGATCGAAGCATTTGGGCACGCATCGTTCAAAATTCCTTTCACTGTCTTAAAAAAAAACAACAACAACAACACAGAGATTGTCATTTTTGAAGTTTTGTAATGCATGAAATGCATCGTTTCAAAAGCCCCGGAAAATATATATATATATTTTTTAAACAGTCTGGTAAGGACACGCGTGTCGAAAATTGCCGTAAATACTGACGGCGAGAGATTTATTTGAAATTCTGAGCGCAAAGTCCATGACGTCACGAAATGGTCATTCGCTCAACGAGATGGTCATTCGATCTTTCCACCTCAACGTGAAGCTCCTCCGCACGACCAAAATGCCGAGAAAACAAGTGGAAAGGAGGTGACTGCCGACTAAATCGCGTCTCGCGCTGTCAATATTGCTCTAAATATTTTATTTTTCGCGTAAAATTATTTTTTTTTTGACACGCGTGTACCAATTAGACTGTTTAAAAAAAACATTTTTTTTTTCTTTTCAGGGGCCCTTGAAAAGACACTGAAAAGCCGTTTCCCTCGTAAATTTGGCAAAGAAACTGGAGGCACAAAGATCACGTGACGTCAATTTCACCGCTAAGTTTAGCGGGAAATTAGACTGACGTAAAAGTCACGCGACGTCAATATCTTTGCTAAAATCTCGCGAAGAAACTGAATTGGAGTATATGGTCGCGTGACGGCAATTTCTCCGCTAAATTTAGCGAAAAAATTAATCGACGGACGGACAAAATTTTGTAATTGGGAGCCTTCCGTTAAAGGGGTCATGAAACAATGTCGGGTTGGAATATGTTCGTGACTCTGTATAGAGGCGCACTCGTCCAAGTCTGGCCCAGGTGTACTTGCACGTACCGCCACTGATTCAGAAGCTTCTCGGGTCGCGGTGAAACCGCGAGGATAAAAGGCGACCATTTCTTTCATTCTCGCGTCCGCAAAACTTGATGACGTAATTGTGGGATCGAAACCACCCGTCTGAGACGACAGTCGAGCGCGACTGACGAGTTGGACAAGAGAACTGCGTGAGCACTCGACTTCGGCTCGTAACAATCAATGCCTCGGCGGACGCTCGGGTAGTGTAGCTCGTGTCCAACCACTGCGGTGATGAGAATACCCGAACTCTTAACAATGCCTGGAGCTGAGCACGCGTTTTCTACTTTGCCGATCGCATCACGTGACTACGATCAACGTTGGAGGTTAGGCACCAGGTCACGTGGCCGCTTGTTCTGGTTCCGAGTTGAGGCTGATAAACGACGTTCACATTTTTCTCGAATATATTTGGCGACTGCCATTGCTTAGAAAGAAACAACAACAACAAAGACAAGTTTAGTCGGTTATCAACGTTTGGGAGTGATTCTGAGTAGTATTTCGCGAAGTCGAAAAATCGTTCCATGGGCCCTTAAAAAAAAAAAAAAAAGCATTTCACGCTTTAAAAAAAATCTATTGCAAGGGGGTGTTTTTTGTTGCCTTGGAAATTAGGGGAGGGGGAGGGGCAGGATACGGGGGGCCCAGGGGAGGGGGGACCTTAGGGGGGCCCCTCACGGCGTCCCGCCGGGCAGTGGAGCGCAGAGGAGCGGCGGGGTCCCGCCTGCGCCAGTCGCCAAGCGTGCGACAGACTTCCGGAAACGCCGACGGCTCCCATCACCGGCAGCAGACTCCTCCCGAAACAAGAGCAGCGCGCGCAACTGGCCCGAAACAAGGAGTCGACTTGACGCCTTCCCGGGCGGCATTCGAGCCTGGTTCGGACGGTTTGCGTCGCTCGGGGGTTCAGAGAAAGCGACAGCAACGACGAAGTCTCCGTATACACAACGTGCAATGCTATACGCAACAAATAACTTCGCGAGGCAGTCGTCGTGAGCCCGCGGTTGTCCCCGCGTCCCGGTCGTTGCTGTCGTTTTTGCTTGCTCCGGAAGCAGCCGACACAAATCTGTGAAACAGCCTTTACAACAAACACAGCAAAAAAAAGAAAAGGTTAAACACGGACAATATACTGACGGTGATGTCGGTGGAACGTCCCATAGAAGCCAATCCGACTAATCACATAACCTGAAACAACGCTCAGTTTTAAAGGGAAACTGAAGCGGTTCTGTATTTGAGAAAAAACACTTAAAACGTCTTCATCTGGCCTCCAAAGCAAAGCTTCTGTCATTTGATTATGAACATCAATATATTTCATATGTAAAACATCACGATAAAAAAGCTAGGCATGCGAAAGATATGACTTATGAGAAACAATTCCGCCGAACACGTTAAGGTTATTCCTAACCTTCCATCCCCTGATCCAGCTAATTTAGCTTTAATTTACTCTATTGACTGTGCCATCGAAAAGATGGAACCTATATAAATCTGCTAACTATACCAGAGTTTACAGAAAAAAAAAAATATATATTGAGCAGTCTATACATATCTTCTTGCAAGAGCGCAATATCCTCGCTAAATCTCCAATTAAAAAAAAAATTGTCAGAATTGTGTAACGTCCCGCTCCGGAGAAGTGTTTTACTCTTAAGACGCCGGTGCGCTGCGGCAAAGCAAGATACGCACGACATCGATGCTCCCTACTCCGCGGTTTTCGCTTCACTGCAGTACACCAGTGCGCTGCGAGAAGCACACTCAATGACGCTAATTCACCCGCCATAACAGACCACGAACACGAGACATATTGAGACATTCCGGAGTGGTGGGATTCTTTCGACACGCGGGATCGGATCGAATAGCCCACGTCAGTTGAGGCAGCCTCCTCTATAATGACGAAGCCTGGCAGATCGCCACGAGACACGGCCGCCGAAACTGAAAAAGGTAGAACTGTAGACAGCGGATGAGAGGAGAGCCACGTGACAGGCGCCCCGCTGCGGCGAGACGCCGAAACACCCTTCTCCCGAGCGAACAAGTGTGTTTCGGGTCCTCGCCGCTGCAAAAGCTGCGCGCTGAGGTCCAGGAACCCCGAGAAATGGCTCTTTGATGCTGTGTGCTCCCAGATCCTCGCGCTCCGAATCTGCGACCGGGCACTCTATGGCTCCGTCGTCGAACTGCCAGGCTTTGTGAGTATAGAGGAGGCTATGGCCGCGGGCTTTCCCACGACACGCCCTGCCGCTCTCATTCTGCCAATGAGTTGGGATGGAAGTCATAATGCTCTGTTAAACGGGGCGCCACGGCACACCCCGCCAACAGGTAACGAATTCCCAACAAAAAGTAGACCGTAAAAAAGAGAAAGATTTAATGTATCTTAAAGGAACGCTGACAGGGCGTTTATGCCCGCCGACGCTTTCATTTGAACATGACTGGCCGAACTACCCAGAAAGCAATTTGCGAATCGAAATTCGGTTTCTTTCCGCCCGAAACCCGCCGATCGAGAACTAGCCGGTTTGAGGCGCACTCACTCTCTTTTTCATGGTCACGTGCCGTTCAAACTAGCGTACCAAATATATTAAAAGTCGTGAAAGGCACACGTCTAGTACTTATATATATATATATATTTGTGGCTTTCGAAAAACTGCGAAAACGTTGGTTGAAAAAAAAAATGTTGCACAGGTTACAGGAAGTACGTGTACTACGTCATGCTCAATATGGCGATCTTGGCGCATTTTGGCCTTAGTAGCCCTTGCGCCATGAAACCCCAATCAATCAATCAATATGGCGAAGTACCGCAGGCCGGACGACGCGATGGCAGCGCACGACGGACCAACATTGTGACGGACGTGAACAATCGCGCGACAAACGGTCGCAAGTGCGCACGCGCTGCCTTTTCGCGTGGCGAGGACAAAAGCAGGCGGAAAGGCGGAGGCATTTGCAGACGGTCAACGCATTCGACAACTCTTCGCAGTTCTTGTTGCAAGCGCGGCCCATAAAGCAGTTGGACACTACAAACTCTCGGGAGCGATAGCCACGTGACTTCCGGTAACTCTCTCCTCCTCTTCGATACGCTGGTCAGCCATGAGTCTCCGTGCTCATGTTTCAGTTTCGGTTTAGGAGTATTTTTTTTTTGCTTTATTAAAACGATACGTGACTCAGAAGCAAAACATTGATTAGGTATACTGTCCCGCCACCAGGATTATCTCGCCTAGCAAAAAAAAAAAATTATAACAATTTATTTGGGGGTGTCAGTACCCCTTTAATCCTACAAAGAGAGTAGGATTTAACAGCGTGTGCGGCGGACGGACGCGTTCATTTACCTCCCTAGAACGAATTAATTATCATTCAATTATACTTAGTTAGCGGGGCTCGCTAAACTTAGCGGGACGTCAACATATTAGCGGTCGTACGACGGTTTTTGTGACTGCTTTGTAACCTTACACGTATCCCTATACCACTGCGTTAAAATCACTAATAGAACTGAACCCTTATTAGATAAACGAAGCTGACTGCGCGTGAACAGATGCCAGGGAGAGGGCACACGGTCTACGGGCATCGAAAACCGACTACACCCTTCCAAACACTCTCTAAAAAAGCAGACAAGTGATAACATCAAACCCCACCGTGCCACAGCTAGCAGACGACCTGCGGTGGATACCGTGCGGTCGCGCGCGGAATGAGCCAACAACAAAAGTAGGAAAGAGTGTACATAGCGGCACTTTCTACTCCACGATCCCACGGGCGAGAGCCGCCGGGACGGTCGTCCGCACAACGAGGAAACCCGAGCCATCCAAACGGCACCGACAGTATGGCCGCAACGGTCCGCCGGCCACCACCGCGACTGGGATGCATTCCACCACACCGCGACCGCGGGCGACGCCAATCGGCCACGACACAAAAAGGGACTCACGTCGATGGAGCACGGCCTGGCGGCGAGTCAAACCCAGTCAATGCAGAGCTATGAAGAACACGAGCCGAGGGCCCATCGGCGTTCGGGCCGCGGGGTGGCAGAAGGAGACCATACATACGCTGGGGAGCCACCCCATTTTCTATCCACCTTTTTTTTTCCCTTCGTATCAGTGTTCCAGAGGTTCCGAAATGGCAACGCACGTTTCGGGTTCCCGAACTCTCAGCGACCACGACTAGGCTTCCAAGTGAGAACCTCGTGCCGGACCTCGTGGTGTTGCACACGCGTTTTCTGCCTAAACTCCTCAAACCGGCGATTTAAAAAAAAAACTGGAGTATCACAATGTGGTTGTTGATGTCGTTGCGTAGCATGACCGACGCACCCTGTGCGTTATCTGTTTCCTTCCTTCCGGCTACCACTCAAGTGGGTCAGCTCATAGTGCCGCCGACTGTACGATGTGACTACGCGCGCGTCGCCGCGCTCCCCCTGGTAGGTCACGTGGCACTCACAAGACATCGGATTGGCTGGCACGGCCCCTAGCGTTCCCTGCGGTCCACCCTAAGGTGAAACGCAGTGGAGAGAAGGACACGAGTCGGTTTAAAAGAAAAAGACAAACGAAAACAACTTTCCCGTTGAATTTGCGTAATCCATAGAAAACAAGAAAAAATAAACAAAACAAGATCGTTTACGTGGAAAAGGGCAGCGTTCGGGATCTGGTGGACCGGATGATCCCAAGGGATTACCGTGAAAGAAAAGAGACTCCTGGGGTCAACCGACCGCTTGCTTCTTTTCTCTTTCGAAACGAGCTTTTTCACCGCAACTCTGGGTATCAAACCGTACCGTACGGTACCCGAGGTTACGGTACGGTACGTGGGGATACCGTAAGCCACTCTGCTACGCAGGAACGCATCTATATAGACTGAGCGTTTGCTTATTTTCTCTTTCGTAGCTAGCGAGCTCTGTACTGCAACTTCGGGCGTCACACCGTCCCCATAGTACAGATATCTGAAGTTATGGTACGGTAAGTTGGGATACCGTAAGCTGCTCTGTTACGTATCGAGACTGTAGGAAGAACGCATTCAGACCGAGTGTTTCCTTCTTTTTCTCTTTCGAAGCGAGCTTTTTACCGAAACTTTAGGTGTCACACCGTACCCTACGGTATCTGAGGTTATAATACGGTAAGTTGGGACACCGTAAGCTGCGCTGTTACGCAAGAACGCATCAATACCGCAGAAAGAACGCATTAAGACCGACTGTTTCCATCTTTTTCTCTTTCGAAGCGAGCTTTTCACCGCAACTTTGGGTGTCACACCGCCGCATACGGTACCCGAGGTGACCTTACGGTAAGTTGGGATACCGTAAGCTGCCCTGTTACGCAAAAGGCTTCAAGACCGCAGAAAGAATGCATCGAGACTGATTGTTCGATTCTTTTCTCCGTCGAAGCGAGCTTTTTTACCGCCCCGTACGGTACCTGCAGGGTAATCGTACGGTACGTAGGGATGCCGCAGTCCGCTCAAGACCACGGGCACACCGCGGGAAGATTAAGTGGTAGCCAAGAAAAGCCAAAAACCTCCGTGGCGCGCTTTTAATTTGAACGCCACTTCTGGTTGGCTGCTATAGCCTCAGGGGCTACTGAACAGTCAACTGGAAAACAGACCAGGCATTATGATCGAGGTATATAACTGGAACAACATAGGAAAAGAACATAAAAGAGTATACATTAAACAACACCCGAAACGATGTAAGCGCCTGGGAGGCCATAAAACGTACTATAGAAAAAATTTAACTGCCACCAGGAGACTCCGTCAAAGTTCTATCAAGAAATCCATCGAGATGTTCCACAAAGCGTCTCCAGTGCTTCAGTGCGAGTACTACCAAGAGCAACAGGCCTGCACCGGTAGGGGAGGGAAACATAAAAAAGGAATTCTTATTCTCAATCTGTCCATTCATATACATTGTTACGAGCAAACAACGGACCCGCCGTTTGGTACGCCGTAGCTGTGGGCCTCTCTTCTTCCGAAACGATTAACGAAAACAAGCAGTACTTTCCTCCCTTTCCCCGCAAAACAATGGGCGACCGAGGGACGAGTCAACACGGGACCGAGGCTATAGTCGACCCACGAGACACACTTCCCCAGTGAAGCAGCGGCCGAGCACTACTCGAGCGGCGGTCATTTCTCCACTGTCGATATGGCTTCGCGTTCCCAACTCGTTTTTTTCGAGGCCACAACGGTACACACAATGGTCTTCCCCCTAATCGAGGCAAACGGGACGTCCCCGCGCGAAAAAGCAGCGGTCCATTGTGCCTTCTAGGCCCAATTAAAGCCGTTCTGTTGTTTAGCTATATACGGCCCTAAGGGGGGCATCCCCAAAATGTGGCCCCGAACGCGTCGCGGGTGCCCTGATTTACATCGCGAGGCAGTCAGTCACTCCCCTCCGAAACAAGCATCCTCGAGTGAGGCAACTCGAACAATCGAGCGTCGTCGCACAATGCACGCCACTATGCAAAGCCCCAGATTCGGGTGACGCTCTGCTTTCGTACGCGAGCATGTCGTCGGTATGACCCTGCTTTCGTTCAACAACCGCAGGCAACGCTGATAGCAGGCGACGCTCTTTTTCCCGCGCCGACGGGTCACGTGACGCGAGTCACGTGACCGTAGTGTGCCTCCATTTTAGTGTCTCCAATTGCTCGATCTTTCTCGCACCCTCAAAGGCCCAGCAGGGCATTACAATAGGAAGGAGGCGAGGCAGAAGACGATAAAAGGAGAATACGTGCGAAGCACTCATTACGCGCTACTACCAATATTAATAAAATGAAAGAACAAAGGAACGCCAGATGTGTGTATAACAATAAAGAACAGAATTACAATAATGTTTTATGAACCGCGTTTTGCAATACGAGCTTCGAGAGGCAACTTTCAAGCAAGCGTCTCCGGACCAATCCGTGCAGAAAGCATGCGCCATTAAATTGCAAAACAGTTTGGAGTTGCTCTCTCTCTCAAATCTGGGCTCCCTGCTCGACGGCCGCCGCGACGCCAGCGCCGCCGTCCGCAAAAGCGGGTGGCGCGCGGAGATTCGCTTCAAAAAGCAGAGTGCCGCCTTGCGGAGCGCGTCGCTGTCCCGTGTTTTGCTGGTGGCGGTGCCGCCGGGGATTTTAAACTCGCCGTTCGCATGACGCTGTGACGGCTATGCACCTCACGCACTGGCTCCTAGTCGGCCCGTGCTCGTTGCTGCTGACGGTGCTGCTGTGTCCGGCAGGGGCCAAGCTGACCGGGGCCAAGGCCAGCCGGACGCCTCCGCAGGTGAGCGGGCCGCAGCCGCCGCTTTCGTTTTCGGTTCAGTGCGGCCGATGATTGGCTCTCTCGACACGAACTACCGGCTTCCTCGTTCGCCATCGTCCTCATCGGGACACGCCCTCGTCAACACCGCCCGCCCGAAGTCAGCCGACGTACCATCGACAGGGACCTCACCTGTCCCCCACGGTCATTACAGTGACCCGAAAAAACTTTCAGTGTCAAACATAGTACAAAGCCTTGATCATGCTGACGAAGACCGGTAGCATAGAACGTGCCGAGCCCCCGCACACCTGGCTCTTTGAATACCTGCGCCGCTTAGCTCAATTGGTGCGATATATCCGGCTAACAAGCACTTGATCGCGGGATCGATTGCCGTCGGGGGTGTCCTTATGTTCGCTTTAAATGGGCCCTCTGATCTCATACACTTACTACATGTCTTCAAACGTCGAGTAACGCTGGGACCTGACGGATGAACGTGCCGGTCTTTTTCCCGAATTCGGTCGATAAAACACAGTATGTGCTAAAAGAAATGTCATACGAAGTGTAACTCATGCCAGCATACCGCGTGCACCACTGTAATATAAAAAAAAAGCATTAATATTATCCGTTTTTCCTGTACGGGCAGCCGCGTCTTTTCGAAACGTCGCCTCGTCGCTTTCTTTCCTGCGGCGACCTCGAGAATGGGGCGTCGTGTTGGGCGACTCCACGTGTCGCCAAAGCACGATCCGTGCGAACACGCGCGGTTGGTGCTTTGCTCGCTTAGTTTCGGTTTGAAGCCTTGTGCAGACGTGACATTTTACGCCCCGTAGCGTCGAATTTTTTAAATAAAACTTTCACGCCACGCCTTGACCGTATTCAAGTCGGGCGTCGATCCTCCAATTGCATTATGCATAAAAAAATGCAAACAAGTTAATTAGCATCTTTTAGATAATTAGCTAACAACTAATTGATTCGCCTCTTTCCTGGCGGCTCCCTTGGCCCCCAAAAACTTGGCTCTAGTGCTAAACAAATACTAAAACAAGTACCTCAAAAACGTTATGGACCAACTGAAGAAAAAACAACAACCCTGCACGTCAAAGGTACTTGATATATCTCAGTGAGATGGAAAAAAAGATTAGAGCGGTGCAACCTAGGTTTTAACTTGACTTACATGGAAGAAGGACATAAAGTAAATCAACTATTGCTAGGGTTAATGTATGGAGACGGCATTGTACTCGTATCAGAAAGTCGTGAGACAACACAGAAACTAATTAGGATTTGCATCAGGGAAGGGGACAGTTTAGGCCTAAAAATCAGTAGGGATACGTGGGGTATAATAGCTTACAACGACGAGAAGGGGGAGCCCCTGGAGATACAGGACACATTGATAGAACACGTAGAAAAGTACAAAATATCTGGGAGTATGGTTAAGTGAAGGAAGACGGTATCTAAAAGACCATGAAGATATTGTAATAAAGAAGGGGAAATGAGATTCGGCTGTCATGAAACACTGGGCACTATGGAACTATAATAGATACGAAGTCGTTAGGGGTGTATGGAAGGGAGTCATGATGCCAGGACTGTCATTTGGGAATGCGGTATTGTGTATGAGGTCAGAGATCCAGGCAGGTTCAGAGATACAGCAAAGGAGTGTGTTTAGGTTGCCATTGGGGGCACATGGGAATACACCAAATGAGGGAGTATACAGGGGGGATATCGCGGTTGGGAATCTTTCGAGAGTAGAGAAGCGATCAGTAAAGCAATATTTGAACAAAGACTAGCTGAAATTGAGGATACACGGGTGGGCAGGGAAAGTGTACGCGCAAGTACCTATATCCCTACAGAAAAATCCGGTATAACTTTTCACTATCCCGATTATGGAACCGGAAATTTGTTTCTGGAAACCCGAAATCAAGATCGCAGACAAAGGAATAATTTCTGAAAACCTAAATTCCAGATAGTTTTTCGGGTCCATAATCCGGGTAGCGCAAAGCTATACCGGATTTTTCGGTAGGGATATGAAAAGTCTAAACACTAAGTGGACCAACCGAACCCGCAAGCTAAGATTTACATACATTCAAGGAAATGGGGCCGATCAGGGTATACCAGTACAAAGGGCAGTAAAGGAAACCGCGAGAGAAAATTTAGGTAAGAGAGAGTGCAGGGGAAATCGGCTTTAACAATATACAGAGCACAAAAACAAGAAATAAAGAAGGAACAGTTGTACGATAATTCATCGGGGAGCTCAGTGCTGTTTGAAGCTAGAACGGGGGCGCTAAGAACGAAAACATAAAGGGCTAAATTTCAGGACATAGACACTCTATGTGACGTATGCAACCGCGAAAGGGAAACTATAGAACATGTAATTTTAAGGTGCACGGGGCTTCGTCCCACCCTCTTTTGGGGGTATATGACTACGGATTTCGAAGGGACACTGGGATTTGCGGAGATGGATGGACGAATGGATAGGGGAAGCATTGCGGTAACTATACAGGAGATTGGAAGATTGGTGAAAAAGATCTAGGGAGGGGTGAAAATAGATAAAAATAAGCGATGGGAACACTTAAAAAAAAGGGGGGGGGGAGGGTTGCGTTAGAGCAAAATTTATACAAATTAAAAAAAAAGAAGGGATGACGAAATGTTAGGCTATAGATGGCGCAAGCTGGCGCCCGTTACAAAGGGTATAGCCATTATCATCCATCCATCCATCCATCTCCATTGCTCTCCACTCCTGACATGCCAAGCGCGACACAGCACGAACGTGCGATCGTCGGTTTTCTTTCGCTTACAATTGGAAGGCTACCAAAGACTACTAGCGTCAGGTTATTCATGCTTATTCGAGTCACTGACCGGTAAAATCAAATCACTGACCGCAAAATACAAAAAAAAAAAAAAAAAAAAAAGATTCGCCAACGTCGCACATCGCGGCAGTGGCAAAACCTGTGCGCCGACATCTGGAGTCCCGAGTGAAAGAGCGCGATAGAACACGGGAGAAAGAAACCAATGTTGTTAGCTGAAGGACGACAGTCGCAATGGTAATCGCGAAGACCGAAAACTCTCAGCAAAATAAACAGGGATAATTTAACGCTGTAAACTAAATTCTGAACTATTCTAACATTTACAAAATGTAATATACTCCTTACGCTGCACTAACTTCCCTTCTGTCGAAATCTCGGAAATCTGGTGGTTAGGCGGTTTCGTTTTCCCGGAGCGCGCCTACCAAAACCATGCATAGCGCGAAGCTGCTTATCTGGTTTAGTTTGGCGTTGACGCGAGGCCGTACACTTAAGCGCTATGCAAAAAGAAAGCTTCGAAAGGAACGCGAACATCTTTCCACCGGTAGGCACGTGGATTGTTGAAGTTCATGAAACTGCTCTAATGATTGTAATTATTTGCGTGAAATCGAAGGTAGTTGATAACCATGTGTGGGACTCCAAAGGTCTGCCTCCATGCTCCGCCGCTTGCGGCAGCCAGAATGCATGGGAAAATGGCGGACCTTTTCCTCTAAACTTAGTATACATGAACTCTATGGTGCCAACAGGACATCGGTGCTTTTTCTCAACAATCTTCGTTTATTTCTCCTCTCCATCTCTCGAATTTTCCTCGAAGACATTATTCACATATCATCGTCTAGTTAGTGCCTCAAATGTGCCCTCTCCATCACACATGTTTTTGATGACAGTGTTTAATTGTCTCGAAGCAAAACAAAAACTGGTGATACGTATACTTGTTCGCGCTAATCGCGCCGCAATCCGTGTACACGCTACCTCCATAAGTTTCGTACATTGTCCTCCCCCCGGACGTGTCGCCTACAATAGAAAAGTCCATTCGCCGAAGCAGTTTATGTGGCAGCACTTTGGCCAGAGAGACTTTATTTTCAGAGAGAGAGAAGAGCACGGGTGTTTTTGTTTCCTGACCCGAAGAAATGTGCGCCTGGCCCACGGTGGCCAATTGTCCAAAACGAATGCGGCGCTGCCGCCTGAACGACCAACTTGCCTTTCACGCTGTTGAAGACTATACATACTGCGCGACAGTTCGTGCCTTTTTACCTGTCGAGACCGGATATAACAAAGCCGGTTATAACGAAATAGCGGCTACAGCGAAGCGATCACGATTTCCCGTTCCTTTTTACACTTCGTTATAACCGAAGTCGGTTATAACGAAATACCGCATATATCGAACTGATTTCCGATTCCCGTACGCAAACGCGCTGTGGACAAAGCAGTCTCCACGCTCGTCCACACGAGGAACTCTGACCCATCTGCAGAAATTATAGATGAGAGTGAGATCGAGTGTTTGCGCATGCTCAGTGCCGACTGCAGCGCCACCTCGGTCGCGTGACGTCGGAAAGTTGAGTTGATGTAATGCACTGTTATATCACCTTCCACCAGATATCTATACACGGCCAACGTATACGACGATTGGAACTTTAGAAGTACGATTTTGAGCAGGAATAATAAAATTTAGACACAACTCGGTTAAGATGCCCCCTTACACAATGAAAAATAATGTTAAAATTGCTTAAGATGCCCCCTCACACAATGAAAAATAATGTTAAAATTGCTAACTCTGTTTTTTTTTCTTTTAAATTTAAGAACCAACGATTGGTTTACTTAAAGCGGATTTCAATCGTGACAAACAGGTGTTTGTATGGACCTGCGAAGCGATTTTGTAATTTATCTTCTACAACATTAATTTCGAACCATCCATCTTCTTGTAATAAAAACGTGTTCTAAAAATAATAACAATTAAAAAAAACGTGCCTACCGTAAAAAGAAAGAGAAGGTGAGGGTAATAAAAACGTGTTCTACTGACAATAATCATAAAAAAGTGCCTACCAATAAAAAAGAAGTTAAGGTTGAATTTGAAAGTTTAACTTATCAACTTCGCGAACAACAATTTTAACATAGTATTTCAGTTGTTTAGCCGCCTCTATTGGTATGTTGAGCCAGTATTGAAGCAAATCAGCGGCCGTGAAAACAAACCTACTGCACACGAATAGCAGTTGTCTCGACTTAAGAAAACAAAAACAAAAACAAAAAAACACCTTGACGAAATTTTTGAACAAATACCACTCAATTCATAATCTAGCAAAAAAAAAAAAAATAAACAGCATTTTTGCCGTTTGCACTCTTCAAAATAGACAAGACAGAAAGAAACAACGCTCGACATCCGTCTCGTAAAGCGGGTCACGACCGGCAACGCCAACACTAAAGCTTCCCATTTAAACGCCAATTTGGCAAAAAAAAAAAAAAAAAAAGAAGGTCAAGTTCAGCTCTGTTTGTTTTGATATAACAGCTGCCGGAAAGCGAGCTCGCCTTTCCACCAACTTGCCCATTGAGTCCGGTCTTTGATCACACCGATCCCACCAAGCGAACACACCCGCCCTCGTTCAGCAACCCCACTACTGCCCTGGGATAGAGCTTCTCCACGTGCGACGTAGTGCGACGGGGCACTCTCCTGTTTTCCATGGCATGGCAACGGGTTTCGCTTATCAACACCAAACCAATTACCCGAATTCTGACGTCCGCTCCGCCGCCGGATAGCTTCGCGGATGGCCGACGGCCCGAATAGCCCAGTTTAATATCGTTTATCCTCGATCGAGGTATAGTCTGACAGCACTGTGTGCTCTCTTTCACGCCCAGCTGGGTAAGCAGGCGCACGCTCCAAGTGACGCAAAATGGCGCCCGGATGAATGGATAGATGTTAATGTCCACACCATCTGTAACGGGCGCCAGCTTGCGCCACCTAGCCCAAGTCTAAGAAGGCAAACATCTGATTCCTCCCGCCCTTCTAAGCCAATTTTCTCGCGCTAATTGTCACCAGGCATCCCCATCGCATAGACGATTCAGGGTTGTTAGTACTCTGCTGTGCTTTAAGGCATGGTCCACACATTTACGTTTTAGTGAGCTCAAGTGCTTTGTGCACGCTCGTAACTATGTCGCGAACCTGCCCAGGTTTGAGTTCGACCAAGTTCGACTTTTTCGACCTTTCAACGTAATGTTCGACAAAAGTTCGACTAAAGGTCGACTTTTGTGCGCAAGCGAAAATTAAAGATACACTTGACTTCACCCGGCGGAGGAGAAGTGCAATATTTGTTACCTGGTGGAGGAAAAGTGCAATATTTGTTACCTGGCGGAGGAAAAGTGCAATATTTTTTAAGTGTATTGGCATCCCTGGTTCACATTACTAAATAACAGAAGCATTGAAAGCGCATATTTTCACTTTTATATACTGTAAACATTGGTAATCATTCGATAGGATATAAAATAAACTACTTTCTAAATTATTTATTCCCCAAAATTCGAAATATTCGTATAGAAGCCGGGCAAAACTGTCCATAAGTCGAAACTTCTTCGACTTTAGTGGAAGGTCGAAGGTTCGGCGACACAGTCGAACCTTGAGGTTCGACGTGAAAATCGAGGTTCGACAAAAGTTCGCGACACCCCTACTTACGACGAGAGGTCAGACTTGCACCACCGTCTATCGCGTAATCCGGAACATAAGGCCTGCGTATATATCAACTTACGCATAATACTTTCACCGTGGGCTTGAAAAACCCAATGTCACTGTTATGAACGACTATTTCTCACAGATTGCACGTATATTTGATCCCGAAAATACTGCAAAACCTTCGAGGCCTACCCATAGATGGCGCCAGTGTATTGTCTCGTTGTGGCTAGGTGGCGTAAGCTACCGCCCGATCCAAAGGGCTCAGCCGTATTCATCCATCCATCCATCCGTCGTAAGCGATCACGAGGCTGCGCAACGCACTGGGTTACAACCCAAACCAAGTGTCTGGACCAGCCTTTAAGGGCGGAAACGTTTGGAATAGGGCAAGGGGACGCCCAAGTTGTTTTCACCTTCGAGCGTGCGCCCGTAAGGTAGAGTTCGGATCGAAAAGGCAAACTACATTGTCTCACTAAACTGCACAGCAAGTTACACGTGCACGCTTCGGGTATACAGTAAAAATGGCGCCCAAAGTGTGGTGGCCTACTATGCTTAGTTTCAGCGTAACTCGGCAAAGAATTAGAGCCCCTTCGAGCCAATCGGAGTGACAACTTTCTGTCACTCCAACGATACGCGACGTCACGTGACCCCGGTCGGCACTTTTGATTGGCTCATTGGACGGTAGCTTTCGCTGTTTGCCAACTTCCCGGTGAAACGAATTATAGCGATCGCGCTTGGAAAGCTTAAATTTAAATGACAAAATTAAATCAGGAAGTTGTCCATACTCTACTCTGCTCCAGACGTGCACCTCGAGTAGCGCAAGATGGCGCATAACGTGTGTTTGTCTGCTAGTGGGAGCGGGAGACGAAGTGTCGACTGAAGTGGTGAAGTCAGGGAGTTGTCGATACCCTTGCTTCACAATAATTCAGCGCAGTATGCTAAGTATACGCGCACCCTCCGAGTGGGCAATATGGCGCCCAACGTGTGGTCGTTCGTTAGCAAGCGCAAGAGCTCGGTGGTGTCGCGTATTGTACAAGTTATAAGGAGACATTATAAGGTTACGCAAGAAAAAAAAACTTTTATAACGTAAACGCTCTAGAAAGCACGAACACTGGCAGCTACGAAAGACGGAGCACGCGTATGGTTACACCTACGCAAAAACCGGTTAACGCCGGTTTTTCGCGCGTGTTCCAGGGAGTGCACCGAGCAAGAGAATGCTTGTAAGATGAAACCGGAGACCTAGTAACGTAACCAATGACTCAATTATTTTTTTTTAATTCACGTAGTCTTTGGGGGACATCAACCAAAAGACCATTACTTAAAAAATAACTGTTAGTGACAAGAAAAAGGCTTCAATCAAAGCAAGAACTATACCACTTTTCTCATAAAAGCGCCAAATCAGCACAGTGCAGTGCTTTCATTTCAAGGGCGGCAAAGCTAGCAGGTTGGGCGGGACCTCACGGAAGCAAAACGCACGCCTCGCTAAACGTCCGCGACAGCGTCCTCCGCACGCAAAAGCACCTGCGCGCACGGCATGCGCGCAAAGCAGGCAGGCACGCAGGGCTCGCGCGCGCCTAGCACCGTGCAGCGGCAACGCCGTCCTCGGCATCTCCCCGTGGACAACAAAGAGGGGAGAGCCACGGTCCGTCGGTCGCGGGAGCCACAAAGCCCGATGGGAGGCCCCTCGTATCGGTTTTCCACGGGTCACCTTCTCCCCTCCGCCCGACGACACGCCAGATTCCAAAGCTGCACCCCATTTTTAGTGTTTTTGTTTTGTTTTGTTTGTTTTTCTCTTCACAAAACTTAGGATCCGCCACCCGAAACGGACTGCGTGCCCAACAAAGAAACAACGGTTCTGGAGCGAGTGAGCAAACAAACTTGAAACAACAAACATCCTCCCCTCAGCCAACTGCTTCCGCAGCGCCGCACGACGACGCTTTTCCGATCTGCGCAAAGACAAACCAAGACCGTGGGGGGAAAGCGCGCTGCTAATTCCTTCCGCGTTGTCGTTTTTTCTTCTTTTTCTTAGCGTTGTAGAAGTGAAATGCGACAATTATTACCTGTGCTCTGTCGTTGTCTCGAGTCCCGCAAGTATGGTAAACACGTCGCGTTTTCCGTTTCGCCTAAAAATGAAGCCTGTGTACACGTAATAAAGCGTAATGAGCATGCTCTCTACCAAAATTTGCCGGTTTAGTTTTTTCTGTCGTCTTCCTCAAACTATATATATATATATAATCATTCTGGACTGGTTTGGTAAAGAATGGCGTGAGGACTGCGACAAGGGTCTCTTGCTTGTAGGACTCCTTCAAACTGCCTCACACCTAGAATCAAGTCACGAGTTCTTATTTGTAAAATTGTTCCTCGAGAGATTCCAAAAATCGACGATGCCGTAGGGCAGGGATGGTCTCAAAGAAAGGGAATTGCGTGTTCGAGTAAAAAAAAAAGTAAAGTAAATATTGTGCTGTCTTGACCTAAAAGCTGCGATGCGACACAGAGCTAGTTTCGTGGGGAACGAACCACTCAAGGTTAGAAACTTTCACTTAAACGCTCCCGGGTCAAAATGAAACCTACACACCACGCAGGTTGCTTTTTGCAACCCTTGAGGGAGTGAATCAGCTCCTCCCAGGGTGTTGCAGCAACACCCTAAAGGTGTTATCCTGGAACAAACTGGGTGGACGTAGTATAGCTCGATGGATGTGTTCGCACAATGCATCAAAACCACGTGACGAATGAAATGGCACCTTTGCCTATCTGCCTGCCACTGCTCCCCACCAAGGATTGTAAGTTCTTGTTGGGAGTAGCGTCACGGTAGATGCGATGGCTCAAACTCGGACATGTTCGCCGATCAATGCGCCGGCACGTTGAATCTGTTGGCTGCTGTCCCCACGGTGCCTCTCAAACTCCGGTCCCCCTCACTCCACCCTTGCAGGACTCCCTCCAGAGGCGTGGTAAAGCGCCTCCACTGCCCGAGTGCGCCACGCAGCAGGTCTGCAGCGCCCTGTACGTGCGGCTGAACCGGAGCCAGCCCCTGTGCGCCTGTCCCTCTGCCTTCTCCAGGCCGTGCTCCGAGTCCAAGGTCCTCGACGAACACACCATCAAACTCGTCTCCACAGACAAGAGCGGGGCCTTCAACCTCGTCAAGGTCAGTCCCCCATAAACGGCAGACAGGGACCATATCAACTCTGAGATATGCAATTATAGAGTTGTCCTCCCCCCCCCCCTCCTCCCCCCTTTTTTTTTGTAGTAGTAGTAGTAGTAGTTGTTGTTGTAGCGGTGCGGCACCACAGGCCTCAGGTACGGATTAGGGAGTTTTAGTAGATCGTTACCGATACCTCCGATAACGATACGACGCACGCGCAAAAGCGTCGACGGAGCTCCACTAAAACTCCCTATGAACACCCCCTCCTTGTTTTTATTCTTCCTATTTCAAGTGTTTATAATTACAACACGCTCGCCTTTAACCGGACCTTTTCTAAGTTCTTCCTACCAGCTTCGAGCATCTTTTCATGTACACACTGCTCGATCAACCGTGCTGGAGTGAATCAGGCTCCCCGAGACAGGGAACGCACGTGATTGTTGCTCCGGGGGTTGTACCACACCCCAACCCTGAAAGCTGCAAGCGGGTAACCGCGCCGATGGGCGTCCGCCTCGTCGCAGGTGTGCGAGCCCGTGCTGTCCATCCGGCGCTGCAAGGAGCCACGCGACTGGCAACTGCTGGCCCTGCAGAGCACGCGCACGGGGCGGGCCCACTACCTGCTCATCTGCCGCTGCCCGACGGGCTCCAGGCTCTTGGGCCCCGTGAGGCACTCGGCGCCGCCCTACGCCAACATCCCGGGAATCCGCGTGTACGGCATGCTCTGCGCCCAGGACAGCCCGCCCAGGGAGAGCAGGGGACACGCCCAGCAGCGAGGTAACGGAAACTTTCTCGGCGACTTCGCGAGAGAGCCGCGAGTTTTGAGGGCCCGAGTCGAAGCTAACGAGTTTGAGTGGGTTCGTCACTTCTCATTGGGGGGTCTGACTGCGAGAGGGCCGTGAGTTTGGAGTAAGTTCCGAGCTAACGAGTTTGAGTGAGTTCGTCACTTTTCAGTGCGGGTCTGACTTCGTGAGGGCCGTGCGTTTGAAGTAAGTTCCGAGATAATGAGTTTGAGTGAGTTTGTCACTTCTCAGTGTGGGTCTGACTACGTGAGGGCCGTGAGTTTTGAGAGAGCGTGAGTCGGAAGTAATAAGTTCGAGCGAGTTCGCGATTGTGCGAGTTTAAGTTCATCAGTTTGAGTGAGTCCATGCCCTGAGCTTGAAGGAGGGTGGGTCATTGTTGCCGAATCGTTGAAAATTTCATATTCTATGGAAAAAACAAACAAAAAACAACAACAAAGAAAAACATGGCTCTAAGGGAGAAAAGGAATTTCAAAAAGAACTCTAAAACAAACAAAAAACAACAACAACAAAGAAAAGCATGGCTCTAAAGGAAAAGGAATTTCAACGCATGCAAAATACGGAAACGTTTTAGTCCCTTCCAAAAGGCAGTTTCTGCTTTTTGATCCTCTGAGTCAAGATAGTGGCGACCGTGGCCACTTCGAAGATGCAGTCAGTAGGAGCCCAAGCAATTATTCATTGTTTTTTCGAGGTCCAAATCGAAGTGGTTCAAATAGGAGATTAGTGGAACTTGAAACTGTGGTTGACACTATCGATTAATGCGACGACCAACGTAAGAGCAAAGAAGAGAAACTGGATGACCAGAGATTACTTGAACGCAGTGACTGTTCTGCGCTATGCACTCTCTGACCATGGGGAGAGCTGCTGCACTAACTCAAACAATACAAAAAAAAAAAAAAAACATCTAAAAAAAAAAGACAAAGGTAGAGGATTTATGGTAGTTTTCGCACTCGGTGACTTTGCCGTATATTTGTTACTCATGATGCCGGAAGGCTCCCACTTTTGCTAAAGCTTAAATTAATATTTATGTATTCAGTGCGTGCTTGGCCCTGAAAACGTTGCACAAAATACTTTGCTATTTATGTTCGAAGTAACTCAGATCTTTTGCAACTATGACGAGCCCTTATCAAGACAACATAGCTTTTGAGTAAATAGAAATACATGCAAGAGAACCTTTCTGTAAGTTCCTACACCACTTTATGTTAAGGCCGCCTTGATCATTAATGCATTGTTATTTGTGTTTTAGTGTTCTTTTAAAGCACAGCTCTTAGGTGCCCATTTCCGGCTTGAGAGGCGTCGCCGTCGGCGTAACCGTGAGGTCACGTGACCCCTCCCTGAGGTCATGTGACACCCCCTGAGGTCACGTGACCTCAGGGAGTCACCTACCCCTCAGTACCCTTCCATCCTATCCCTCAGTACCCTTCCAACCTATCCCTCAGTACCCTTCCAACCTCCTCTTCAAGAGCTGCGCTCTAATCCGGCGTTAAAGGGAGTTGTAAACGGCTTTCATATAGAGATCTGTGGCATGCATATCTATAACTGGTTCTAAAAATCGCGAGCCTACACGTCAATTCTTTTTGAAGTTCCATCCTTTGCATTATTTTCTTGTTCAGCTGTTTCAACTTATGGCCAGCATACGTCATTTGTCTGGCTGTCTTGGGGGAAGCTTAGAGCGTCCACATAACCCACTGCTTTCTGGTTCTTGTCAGCAGAGCTCTACCCGGAGGCCCCGTGGACCCGAATTCTGGAGGTCATCAAGCAGAGTGGTATGGACCACCGTCTCTGATGGCAGAAGTGGCGGTCCGACAGCCAGTCGACAGCCGCCTGCGTGCCCAATTCTCGTGTTTACAGCCAGGGGACCAGGCTGGCGCCCGGAACTCAGTGAAAGCAGGGTCAGAACCAAGAGGGCCGGGACTCAGCCACTGTGTGACATTCCCTCTCCGCAGTGAACGGGAACGAGTCGGCAGACGCCGTCCAGCATCTATGACGCCGACTACCTCGTTGGGTCGCAAAGGTGCCGAGCGCGTCTTTCGAAAATAAATGTGACGTTAACCGCCGAGCTCGGACGGACGCTGAAGAATTTGCTGAGTAGTATGAGCAGCAACTGAGAGTCTGTTACTTCTGGAAAAGTTCCGATTCTACTACTCGTTCTTTGTCGGATAGCACACGGCGGGCCGTTCGCATTTATCGATCATAAAGAGAAATTTATTCTCCTTTAGGCTCTTGTTTCTCGGACGATTAAAAGGACCTTTGTAGTGAAGCCGATTTGTTCTAAACAAGATACCGACTCGGTTGTTTTGGCATGTGTGCTAGAGAATCAATAAAGCTACATTAGAGCAAACCGACCGTCCGGACCTTATATTTCCTTTTCACAAACACATGAGAAAACATGTAAAAATTTGAGACACACTTATAAATGAATGTTAATTAAGGAATTGCCCCGTATTGAAGATGACAAGCAAAGTTTTGATAAAAATTCGGCCTGCTTGCATTTCCTTGTCAAGTAAAGCCAACCTTAAATTCGATTGAATTCAGCAAAGTTTTGATAAAAATTCGGCCTGGTTGCATTTCCTTGTCAAGTAAAGCCAACCTTAAATTCGATTGAATTCAGCTATGCCTGCCCCTCATTTTTATAACCAATTTTTACAACTGGTAGTAACAACAGGCCATGCTAATAACTCCTAGCTGATACTTAAGCACAAAGTCCCCTTGTCTTTCAATTACCATTGCTAGCTACCACACTACTACTGTTATAGATTCCGCAGGAGCCTCTAAAGACAAAACCTGTAGCTCCTGTAACTTACTAAAGTAGAAGTTTGGGCTAGTTGGTATTTCATGATTAAAAATTAAAACAGTATAAGGACACGGACAAAAACAAGAAGGTAGACGAACAAGGCGCCGACTTACAACTGAAGTTTGTTTGTTTTAACATTCGTTCTAACAAATAAACTTCAGTTGTAAGCCAGCACATTGTTCGTCTTCCTTCTTGTTCTTGTCAGAGTCCTCGCGCTGTTTTAATTTTTAAGCTCCTGTAAGTTTTATATCCTCTCGTGCATAGGACACCACAATCGACCAGTACATGCTCCTAGAAGTTCTAAATATGTCTGAAAACTCCTTTTAACTTAAGTGACAAGGAGTTCACACTTTATAAGAGTTCATCCCCAAACCTGCACATCCGTGGCTCATGGGAGCAAACGGAAATCCAGGGCAATTGACCATGTGAGCAAAAAGATAATGCATATCGAGAAACTGGGTCTGGCCAGAGGCCTCAGGCATGTCCAATAAATCAAAAGATACTGTGGCATTTAACATGCATGATTTATTACTTGGGCCTAGACCATGGTTTCTCAAACTGGGTTCCCCAGACTCTTAAACTTTTCTGACCGTTCCTTACCCTAAGTAAAGTGGTCCTCCTAACTGTAGATGATTTTAGAATATGCAACCAGTTAACGCATAACTCTGAGACATACACACTCTAGTATATGTGTTATGTATTGCTTGCATGGTCTGTAAGGAAAACTGAAAACCCCTGGCCTAGACAGTGCCCACAAAAGGTAGACGATTGGAAAAATCTTTCAGCCTTTGTGGCTTTCCAGGCGAGCAATCTGCTTTCCTTTCACAAGGGAATATGAAGCCCTCAACACAGTGTAACTTTAGGCGATAGCGACCTCGCGCTTATTACGAAACCATTCGCGCTGCTGCGCACATCGCTGCTTGTTCCGTTCCCGCTCTTCTTCCTCCAAAGAAATGTTGCCGCGATCTATGAGCGATGGCAGCAAGTAGATAACCAGCAAACACAACACTCTGGACAGCTACCGCCATCTATGAGCGACGGCGGCAACGAAAGTGTTGTGTCGGCCACTGGTGTCGACATTTGTTTGGTACCGGACACGATCCTGGGGAAACTAGCCCTTAACAACTCCGCTGTAAAAAAACTAAGCGTGCCGGCCCACCCTTTTTGTTTAAAAAACTGATTACAAAGACCAGGTGACAGAAAGACGTGACAGTACTCACGTAATGCGTCTGAAGTCGCTTGGATGCTGCAACTGTACATGGCACAGAGGAGTCTCTGTGGTTGTGCCTGGAAGGCCCTCCTACAGCCTTCCTTGACAGCAGAGATGATCTGTCCAGACAATGGACCATAAGTTCCAGGGTCCTCCACGCACAAGTCTAGAAGCCACTCATCCACCACAAAGGCCACACCCATCATGGGCTCCTGGCACAAAGGCCCTGCCAGAGTGGCCAACTGGAACCCACTGACAAAGCTGTTGTCAAAGTCAGCTAATGTCTTTCTACTGCTGCTCACACCATTGGTCGTCACTGGAAGCCCAGGATCGTTTTCTTGATGTGCAAGATCTTTAAACTGAGGTACACTGTCTTGCAGACTGTCTTCAACATGCTCATGATCCTCTGGAAGGTGAAGATGGCGACCACTCTTGTCGCCATCTTCAGACATCGTTACGGTAACTTCTGCAGGCAAGGGTCTTCGTTCTGCGCAGGGGGAATTCTTTTCTTGTGACACTGGTTGTTTGTGTTGGATGACGTCCTTGCCAAAAAGTGCTGGTTTTTGAAAACCGGGTACCCTGTTTAACAAGATGTTTGGACCGCACCGTCGTGGCCCCATTGACCAGATCTGGTTCACGGTTTCTTTTGGCCAGCCGGCTTCTGCAAAAGCTTCTACGAGAGCTTGCCGAAATTCAGAAATTGTTTTCTTTAATGTCTCTGGAAGCTCCTGGTTTCTGGAAGACAATGCCTGATCATAGTCTCGGATCAGAGAGCCATGTTTTTCGAGGAGCTCGGTCACATCTTGAGGCAGCGGTTCGGCTCTCAACTTGATGGTGACTTGACGGTTTGCTGTGTGCACAGTTACCGTACCGTCCGCGTCAATGTCTTCATCTGTTTCCTGTTGAAATAGGACATCTGTTTGCTTATCCGAATAACTTTAGTAATAGGATAAAAAAAAAGCATTCTAGGCATGAATCAATCTGACGAAAATGACCAACCTTTGAAGATTTCTGGAGCAAGTTCTTATCCTCTATG
This sequence comes from Ixodes scapularis, assembly GCF_016920785.2. Lineage (NCBI taxonomy): Eukaryota > Metazoa > Arthropoda > Arachnida > Ixodida > Ixodidae > Ixodes > Ixodes scapularis. Next base: position 15,544,666 of record NW_024609837.1, on the reverse strand, counting down.
ACTTCATTGACCATATCCACCTTTGGCGGTTCCACGATAGTTTCTCGGAAGGGGACGATGGGATCCGAGACGTTGATTTCAACCTTGGCAAACCTTTGAATGTGATCAAGAATCAATATGTCAGTCGCATCGACTGGGGCATGACAAAAAAGTTTCTTAGTAAGGTGCGAATATTTGAGTTTTCAAAAGTAGTTTAAAATATTACGCTGCTCAATATTCACTTTGAAATAAACTGCGATATTCATACTTTTCGAAGTGTTGATCACAGCGGGTCAGCCTCGTTGAGTTCGCTTCTCACCAATCACCTGTGCACTGCGGGGAAGCAACACCCGCAGAGCTCGCGGGTATTGCTTAGCCGCAGTGCACCTGTGCTTGAGGAGAAGCGCACTCAACGAGGCTAACCCGCCGCGATTATGCAAAAGAACGTTGAGGCAGTGATGTCTTGACAACCCGCACTCCACATTTGTGCTTGTTTTTTTTTGTTGTTTTTTTTGTCAAATTTGAAGTTAAAGAAATAATTAGAGGTGTGCGAATATCAAAATATTTCGAAGCGAATCGAATCGAATAGTAAAGGTTACGAATCGAATCGAATCGAATATTTTCGAATACGAATATTTTTTATTTGATGTGAATCAACCAAGGATACTCTATCAAAAACGAACTGGGAATTCTTTTTCAGCAAACGTAATTACAAAAAGGTTAACTTTATTATGGCAATAAAAAAAATGTCACACATGTGACTGATAAAAAGACAGATAAAGTAATACTAGTAAAACACGATTCAGAGTATGAAGTTACAGAATGTTGTCATGAAGAAATGTAAGTTGTTCCACATGTTCTGGGAGCAGTGATGCTCTTCTGCTGGTCACAATTCCCCCAGACACTGAAAACAGGCGCTCGCTAGACACACTTGTGGCTGGTATGGCTAGGTACCTTCTTGCAAGTCGAGCCAACAGGGGGTATCTTGTGGCACCCTTCTCACACCACCACTTGCAAGGATCCTCTTCCCGGGCCAGGACGTCTTCATGCAAGTAGCTCGCAACCTCTTCTTCAGCTTGTGTCATTGAATGCTGCTTTTGTTTAATGAGGCTGTCGAAGTTTTGCCACAGCGCTGACCTGGACGGAACTTCAGGGGCCGCTGTCTCCGAGGACACCCCTGCGCTTCTTTGTGTCTCAGGGATTTTTTGCGCTTCCTCAACTCCCAGGTTCTTCAGCCAGTTCCCCATCGACCTGTCCTCTTCGTAGACCACTGCCTTGAACCTTGGGTCTAGGAGCATTGCCAAGCTGGCTACTTGGTCAAATTTGTAGTCAGGAAATCTTGTCTTGAGGCACTTGGCCAGGTTAGATGAGAACGAGGAAGTTATGGTCTGCTGGCTGATGGAGCATATTGCATGCAAGGATGCAATACAAGATGGGTATTTGGGCTGACAAGGTTGGGTAGCTGTCAGCTCCAGCATTGGTCGTTGCTTCTTCTAGTGGCTTCAGAGTAGCAACGTAATCACTCATTTCCTTCCATTCTGTTCCGGTAAAGCCTTCAATTGACCCCGCTTCAGATGCAAGGTCAACGGTTACTGCTTCTCTTAACTCTAAAAGCCTGGACAGCATTGCACATTCACTATTCCACCTTGTTTCAATGTCCTGAACAACATGCAGGGGGGATCTGCCTATTTTCTTTTGGTAGCAGTTGAGCCTTTCCTGAGCTTTTGGGCTATGTTTATAGTGCCCAACAATGCCTCTTGCTTTTTTACAAAGTACAGAAAGTCCTGGAGTCATCTCTTTCGCGTCGCTGATGACTAGTTGTAAGGTATAAGCAAAACAAGTTCTTTCACACCAAGGAAGTGCATGAGTGGCTGCTCTGATGTTGCGAGCGTTGTCAGTCACCACGTAAAAAGGGCAAACGTCCTTGGGAATGTCCCAGTCTGTGACAAGCTTATCAAGAATTGAGGCAATTCTAGCTGATGTGTGCTTGCCTGGGAAGTGACAGGTGCTCAAGTTGTAGCGAGTGAGCTTGAACTGCGAGTCCAGGAAGTGGCAGGTCAGGCTGATGTAGCTTTCGTTCGCTCTGGACGTCCACATGTCAGAGGTGAAGGAGAGAGACTCCATGCCACTCTCGAACGCATTCTGTAGTTCAAGTCGAACCTTCTTTCTAGTGTCGTCGTACAACTTCGGCACTAACGTGCGCGACAGCGTTGTTCTCGATGGTGGCAGGTAACCTGGGACTGCCTCCTTTAATAAATCCCGGAATCCCCGGTCTTGCACAATCGTGTACGGTTGCAGGTCGAGCGCAACCATCTTGGCAATCTTCAGGTCCAAAGCCTCCCGTTTCGCTTGCGGCAGTGCCGTTTTTCTCAACACATCAGCAATGCTTGGCTGATTAGCAGGCTTGACTTTAGCAGCTGCTTGAAACTCCGCATACTGATTGGCGTGCCGTTTCAAATGGTTCACGAGAGTAGTGGTCGTGCCTGATGGGGTTCGCAGTGAGCTTTCGCAAAGGTTGCAGACAGCTTCACCCTGGCAAACTTTTCGGAAATGGGTCCATACGGGACTTCTTGTGCTGGCAGGAGGTTGTGTACTCCGCCGTGGTTGTTGAGTTCCTGACGATTTCTGTCGTGGCTCCATCAAGCTCAAGCACCAGCAGACACAGACGAGCGCAACCACGTGAACGTAAAGCATGGCACACGACACGAGGGATGAAAACGTGCGCCTCGCGGCCACCACAGCCTCCTGCAGAACTAACCTTGCGCAATATATTTTCGTGTGCAATAGTTGTGCCGAGAGAGGGCGCCACGAAGAAGCTATAAAGCTATTTTTCGGCTGAGGCAGCTGAGGGAGCAAGTCTCACTTTGAGCGGTGAAAACGGGTAGAAATAAAATGAATACTGGAAAACTGATTAATCAGAAAATCAAGCTGAAAATAACTCGAGTGGCATGATCCATCATGGCAACGACGGTAACAACTGTACAAATTATCCCCGAAAGTAAGCCGTAATCCATATCCAAATTCATAGCACTTTGGCCCCTTGGCCCTGTAGGCCAGTGGGCCAGTCGTTCAGTTGTGAGTGCACGTGAGTGTGTGGCTGTAGTCCGTGGCGTTAGAGCTCACGACGATGTACGTGCCCTTGCAAATCGTAGCCCTTTATCAAATTTATCGCAGCGATGGCTCCGTACATGTTTGCGCCACTACCACTGGGCCATCTCCGCAATCCAGATATCGCAGAAAGCGAAGGTCAGATCGCGCTACCGCGTGCATATAATTTCCACTTCCATTGCTTCGTACAAGAAATAACACCAAAAAAAGGCACTTAGGTTGGCTTTTGGGGTTTGCCAAGTTCGAAACTATACTGCGCAGCCCAAAAACAAACTGGGAACGTGACCGCGATTTGGGACTTACCAGCGAGTTTCGAGTTATTCGTAGTTTTCGAATATTCGAAGAACTCGAATACTTCGAACAGTAAAAGTGCGAAGCGAATCGAATCGAATAGCGGGCACTATTCGTGAAGTATTCGAAGTTTCGAATATTCGCACACCCCTAGAAATAATATTTGCATATAGCAAAAAATTTATAAATTCCTTCATTTAGGGTTAGCTGCAACAAATTCGTCGTTTACATGCCACAGTTCATAAATATAGTAGTTATATTAAACTTAACTGAGCTTAAAAGTGGACAAGCAGATTGCTGGGAGCAATCATCAAGACTTCAGCTCAATTTTAGTTTAATCCTGGTGCACGGTAGTGAAAGGCTTGGAGGAACTATTCAATATTTAATTAAAAAATATTCGACCAAAACCACCATTCATTTCTAATTCGCTTTGTACTTAAAATCTATTATTTGCGCACATGCCATTTTAATCAGATCTTGGCGGCAAATGCATGAATTGCATCTCATTGATGTGCTAGCATCCTACCGTCATATCATAAGAGATAGCCCACCTAAAATCAATAGCAAATCGGACGAAAATAATGGGTAAAGCGCGAAACACATGTACGACGGAACCGTCCGAACCGACATCCGATCAGGCAATACGATGGTCAGAGGCAAGGGTTTTCAACGCTCTCTGGTGCTTGAAAACCCTCTCCCCCAAGGTCATTCCGGCAGTCCGCATGTCGGATCGGACAGTTTCGTCGTACATGTGTTTCGCGCTTAAGCTAACTTTCGGTGTGCTATAAAAAAAAGGTTTAAAGAAATGCTAGCTCTAGTTTTTGTAACCCTCGAAACTTGTGATCGCAGGAAGGAGCGATGAACCAAAGATGACTGTTCTTCACAGTCAGCAATGTTCGCTCATCTTCCGCCGTGGTTAAGTATATAACACTATTTTTTCGAAGGTCACCATTGGCCAAGGTTCTGAAATTACTAAAAGTGGGCTACCGTTTGGTGTTCAGCAAAAAATAGCAAATCATGCCAAAAATAGGGGGTGGGCTATCTTTCGGGGGTGGGGCATCTCCCCGGATATTATGGTATACTGCCTACACATCAGTGTGTCTGCAATGGTGCCAGTGAGCTGTTCTCTCACTGTAAGTTGTCATCAAAGAATGCCACACGGCCGAGCACCACTCAAACACAGACGTGGTGCAATGCGGTGAGCGTACACCAGCCACTCGCTCGAGTCTTAACCAACATTATTAGATCAACTCGGTTGCGGAACTGTCCACAAATGCTGGTACTTCGCACAGTACTCCCTCTCCCTCCCAAAAGGTTTGCCACCCGTCAGTGGAAGTACCGTGGGTTTGGAGATGGCTGCAACGGCAACTCGAATGAACACACGGGTTTTGGAACATCACAAACTAGATAACTTTTCAGTGTAGCTTCTCAAGAAAAAAGTTAAAAAATAAACAAAAACATTTAAGACTGCTCACGTGTAGGAATGTGAAAGCATTCCTACATGCAGCGCATTCCTACCAGGAGCGCACCACGTCTTTCCTTTTAACACAGCACTCCGGCGATGACATCACGCTCCCCCACTGCTCAGGCGCGGTGCCCTGCCAGCTCCACGGCTTCCAAGACGATGCATCTGTTTTGCTGTGTTTTTCTTTTAGTTTTATTCCTGCGGCAGGTCCGCTTCAAAATTGAGTGCCCTGTCAACTTCCGTGACGAAGTGTCTGCGTTGCTGTGCTTTTGGCCAATAACAATTGAAGTGCCGTTTTTGTTCCTACAGACCATGGCTACAGACGACGCTGGCTTCGCTCCATGAGACAGTTAACGCTTTCGCATTAATAGGTTTGAATCGGTCTCTAGACGATGCTTTGAACGATGGATGACTGTACAGAGCCTAGATTTAAGAGAGGGAGCAACTCGCATCGTAGAAAGAATCTGCAATATAACGGCGGATGCCTCCTGCGCGGATTGGTCGCAAGTGCGCAAACGTCACATTGTCGCGCGGTGAGCGCGACAATGTGACGAGGAATGAGAGCAGAGAGGTGGAGACTATTTCAGACGATCGACATATCCGTCACCTCCTCGCAGCTTTTAATGCAAGTGCAACTTATGAACTAGTATGTGCTCCCCGATCGCGCAGTTGAAAACACCATCAAACTAAGGCACATTTCATGGCGGCCCTGGGGGGAGGGTTCACTTCTCCCAGCGAGTTTTGCAACTGTAGTCATTCACGAGGTGAGAACGGAAGGGAGGAGCTTTTGTTGTTTCTCCTCCAGCGTCAGCTTGTTACATTTGACAATGCTTTGGCATTGCTTGCACCTCGAGTGCACGTGTGCAGCCAGACACGAAGCGCGGGATGGAGGCCATTCTCACTCCCTCAGGGACAATAGGTGACGCCTCAAACGACGGACGGCAGCCTTGAGGAGCGGGGTTCGCTTTTTCGCAGGAGTTTTGCAACCAAGTCGATCTAGTAACGTCGGCCCTCGCCGAGGGTGCGGAAAAGCGCCGGTCACCTTTGAACGAGATCCGTAACGCAGCGCTCCAGGTGCACCTCCCCGGCCGTGAGGAGCACGTGCTCCCCGCTCTCCTGGAGGAGCACCTGCACGCAGGGGTCCGCCTGGTGGAGCAGCCTGAGTCCCCGCACCAGGGCCCCGAGGTCCCCCAGGCGCCGGGGCTCCAGGGCCACCCGCAGGATCGGCGTCACAAGGCACCGCTGCTCCACGAACGACGGGCAGGCGCCGGACGTGGACAGCGTCCCCGTGCGGGCGACGTGCTCCTCCAGGCCGCCGATGCCTGGACACGTGCCCAGAGGGACGACGGGGTCACGAAAACTGCTAAGCTTCGGGAAAAGGGTGAGGAGCACTGCTACGGTGCCCCGGGGTGCGTCTCTGACTGGCGTGTTTGTCGTCCCATTCCAGCCCTACGTTGAAAGCGGTCCCGGAGCGGCAACGAACGACATCACAGCAGGCGGCATGTCACGCCGGTCGGAGATGTGCTCCAGGTACTATAGCGCTATGAAGGGGAGTCGCGTCTCGGCTAAATGATTAGCACTAGCTTAGGAATTTAGCCAGTTAGCGTAAATGGCTCCATTCCATTAGCTAGTAAGCTTGTTTTACTGCACTGGCTCGCAGCAAACGTGTTAGCTTGGGGTCTGTAAGGTGCACCGTGGGGCGCAGTGATTACGGGACCATATGCCGCCGTACTTTGTTTCGACTTGCGACGAACCGCAGAAACCATCCCGGCCAATCCGGTGCCGTCACTGTATAGCGTCATTACCCGCGTGTCGCTGTGCCGCTCCCCAAGATCACGCAACACTCGTGCGCCATTGGATTGGCGTAGCTTGCAGCGTCCTCCGTGGTCCACCGCAAGGCGAAATGGAGTGTACAACGCCCGTCTGCAGTCGACTCTCGGTAATTCAAAGTCACTCGATTTGAAATTTTGTTTTGTTCGATGAAGAGGCACGGACACGGCAATTATGCATACAAATCTATGGAAAAAAAAATGTGCGATTATTCCAAGTTTATTCTCTAAAACCAATTAATTTAAAGGATATATATTTTTTTGTGCTGGAGAAATCTGGCAATGTTGGGACCACAAAAAAGCCTCGCTATTATGCCGACCAAGCTTAAACCGCACCCGCGTAAGCTCTGTCTGCCATGCGCACGATAGAGCGAAAAAGGGAATGGGTGTGGCACGCAAACAAGCCGCCAAGTGGCCAAGTCAATTAAGCATTTAAGTCAAGCCAAGCCAGCCTGGTTGTGGGCGCGCGCATTGTGGTGTCATTCCCGCGGGAGTTACGGAAGCGAGCACAGTCACGTGGTGCGTACGGCCAACGAAGCTTGGTTCGAGGCATTACTCAGTCCTACGAGATGTTTTGTTCATCGTATGCACTGATCTCAATGAACGTTCCGTGGTCTGTAGTTCGCTTTCGGACAGTGACGTCATGCAGCTGGTTAGGCCTAGGAACGACCGCATCGTTTTTCGTGCCGAGCGGCCGAGCACCGCTGATACAGAAAACGCCGCGTCTAAGTAACAACATTTCTGATGAGATCACCGCTGGCCGGGCCCTGCAATCCCTAGTACTAAACTATATTTCGGTGTTTTTGAAAAAATAACAAATTACGCCAAAAATATGTTTTTTTTTTTTCATCTATCTATTAGGGGTGGGGCATCTGTGGGAATATTAAGGTAGTTAATACCGCGCGTCTGTGTTAGCTGAGGCAAGCGGAAACCTATCTTATTTCGGTGAGTACCAAACGAAAAAACAAATGGTTTGAGTGTGTTTCCTTTTAGTTCGAAGTATATTCGATTCGAAGTGTCTTGCCGTCCCCGCAAGCTTCGAATCGAGAGTAGATTGTGCATCCGTGCCAACAAGAGCAATGACTGCTGCCAGACGCTTCTGTTTTCCCACAACAGTGCGGCGAAATTTCGAGAGCGAGACTGGTGTTCCGTAATTGATTCTGTCACTCGTCGACAAGCTCGGAAAACGTGGCTTTTTTTATCCCCAGAAACTTTTGGGAAATCGTTTGCGCATAGCTCACCCAGGATGTTTCCGGCGGGCACGCAGTCGAGCTCCTCCAGCTCCTTGCCCATGAGCAGGTACAGTCTGTCCACCGTGACGACGGTGACGTGCTCCTGGGCGCCCAGGTCCTTCAGCTTGCGCTCAGGGTCCACCCGACACCCCTGCAGAGGGAGACGTCACGGGTGGTTTGTCTCACCCGGTGGAAGAAAGATGCCCTAACAAGCCGCCAACTAAGGTTTTCCATTTTCGGTTCTCCGTTTCTTTCAAAATATGAGAACCTACCTCCGAATAACCAGGACTCGCGAGTGATATAACACAAAACAGAAGCTCTTATCCCCGCAATGCTTCGAGACGTCGCTTCTGGCTCCTTCTCGCTTCTTTCTCCGAACAGAAGTTGCGACTTCAAGCGTCGTCCCGGACGCGAGCTTCTATTGTGCATCATTATCCAAAACTATGACCTACGTTATTGAAGTTTTTGGCGCATAATCCTTTATGGGGTTGGGTTCTACGAGAAAAAGTGACCTGTCACGCTCGATTGACGCATAGATAGGTCAAGATGCCACGCGACACCCTAACGTCATGTGACGTCGCATGGTGTCACAGTCGCGTAACATCACACACGCACTAGGCGAACGTGTTCACATGTGGGAGAGCGTGCAGGAGACAGGAAGGAAGGGAACGAGCGCAAACTTCGGGAGAAACCAAGAAATGTTTGGGGTGTGTGCGTCACCACGAGTCGCAAATATATTGCTTTCCACTCTCGCCGGCGTGCAAGCTTTGGCGGGGCCTTCCTGCAGAAACACCACGCGCAACGATGTTCCTGCCATCAAAATGCGCACCGATTTCCTTTGCGCAAAATCGTTGCAAAGGAACGCACGATACATTCCGTGTCGCCGCTGCCTTTGCCGCAAAAGCGAATGAAAGGGGCAAATTTGTAAACCTTAGTATATATCGCAATATTATTTTTCCTCTGCAAGTCGTACGAACAACGAAGTCCTACGCTCACCTGTTCGAGAAAGCGAGCGGGGTCGTGCCGGGGTCCGAGGACGTAGACCTGCTGGCCCTTCCGCAGCGTGCCACTGAACACCCGTGCAAACGCCACGAAAGACTCCTCCACCTTGTCTTCTTCTGTGTCACCACCTAGCACAAAGTGACAACTCGCTGCAGTCTCAAAGTGGAGCTCTGCCATCGTTCCAAACATTTTTAACGCAACAAGTTCCTCGTTCGGCACCGAAAGATCGTGCTGGGAGCATGACTCAATTTTGCCGAAAACTAGATGCCGTATTTTCTGGTCTATAAGGCACATCTTTGCATGAATTGCACTACTTTGTATGGTTGGCACGGTAGAGTTGCATTGATAGGCTTGGATACCTTGGTGTATTGCGACGGCGGTATATGCACAAGCGGCAGCCAGCTTCAAATAATTTCGCCATCAAATCAAATGAGAAATAAAACCTTCGCGAAAAACGTGGACTGTTAAAGGGGCCCGTGCAACAATATCTGAACGTCGGTCAAAGAATTGCGGGAGTTGCTCCCCGTCACGTCTGAAGTAAAGAACTGAAAGTCGATTTTGCCTGCCCGCGTTAGTTCTTTTTTACGAAAATTCTCAAGCAACTGAAAGTTTAGGGTGCCTCCCAACCACTGTCAACTCTTACACAGTCTTCGAGTCACGTGTGCAGTGATGCGTAGCCGGTGCACTGAGGAGACAGAGCGTCCGGTTGGATTTTCTTTCAGAGCCTTTTGGGTGTGCTGCCTCTGCTTGCAATTCACACGGCAAACTTTGAAGGTTGGTCTCAGCAATGTGAAGAGGGGGAGAGAGAGGGGGAGGGCACAAAGCGCTTGCCTTGCTGTTAGGAAGTCGGACTCATGTAGTAGCGACGGGTTGAGACTCAAGAGTAATGGTTTTGCTCACCTTGGGCAGATGGCGTCACTAAATCTGAATAGAGTACAATCTTGCCGACGATACAAAGCTTTTGATGCATTTACTCATGTTGAAACAATGATAATGATAAAAGATAGCATTAGATTGAGCACATAATAGCACATCTCGCTAACTTATTACAATGCACCCAGGCTGGTGCCATGCCTCAGTTCCCATGACCACCACTCGCGGCTGCAAATGACAAATATTCCCGTTTTTTGCTTCGCTATTACGCACCAGAATCACAATATTTCAAAAGGAGGAGGCAGTTTCTCCATCTCCATCTAAAAAAAACTGCACATTTGTTTGAAGCTAAAATTGTTGCATTGCCTCTTTAAAAGTCAGTACTTACATAAAGAAACCTGCACCTCACACCATTGTACAAAACACACCGACAGAAGTTTGGGAAAGGAACCGCGACTTATGCACTGGAAAATACGGTAATTACATTTTCTTTTTTTAAACTCGGATGCTTCAAAAGTTGACGTCGATCAGATCGACAACCTGGCAGCTGCAATATGACGAGAAGGAAACGTAATATAAATGTTGGACCAGGTAATTTACTAAACGATGCCAATGTGTTTGCGTGACTGTCGCTTAAGCCTGTTTAGACAATGTTAGAGCAGGGAGGTGTAATTCCAGGAAAGAAATCTGAGTCCCTGTTTGTAGTTGCCTCAGCATATCTGATGTGAGACCTTCCACTAACCGTTGCTGCTGCCATTTTCCTGCAGGCCGTTATCTCGGACTTCGTTAGGTTGTGGCTCGGCAGATGATGCCTGCTGGACTGCCATCCGCTGAGCGTGCCTCAACCGTGCCTCCTCTCTCCGCTTTGCAATTTCTTCCGGGCTCAGCAGCTTGGGCCTACAGTACGAAAAAAAACTTGTCATTGAGGCATGGGATCTTGTAGTTTAAGCTAATGCAACTAACAGTTCAGTTCATAGCAGACAGGCTTTTGAGGAAAGGATCTCTGGGGAACGCTTACTTTGAACAAAAACTCATCTGCGGAGAGCAAGTCGTCTGCTTCTTGCGCAGGAGTTGGGCGAAGTCAGAACGACGTCGAGCTCTGGTTGGCTTCAACTGAAAGGATAGTGGTTTGACCTCTATTCTAGATGCCTTGAGGTCTACTCACTATTCTTTTCAATCAGCCAATAAAAGCTTGGCGTTCTGACATCATCGCAACCTTCGTGCAAGAAGCAGACAAACTTGCACTCCGCTTAGTCCGTAACAGGTGAAGGGTTCAGGGGAAGCTCCTCAAACGTCTGTGTACACAGAGGGGGTGACCTTGTCTACAACATTCACCCTGCTTAAAGGGATAGGGAAACGAAATTCCAGCGCTCATTTTCTAGCTTGAATGTGTTGCATGTTGCAGCCTAACCTCAAAAACACCAGTCTTTCGTTGAAAGGCACAAGAAAACTAATTTTAAAGCTAAATAAACAATCTTTCAATGTGCACCTGGTGGATGCGTGCGGAGCCTATTTGGCAGGTTAATCTAGCAATGTTGGGGAACTTGCTACGTAGTCATGACGTAGCAGATTCCTTCGGAGCAGCGCCCCTCTTTGGCATTCCAACATTTTCCCCCTTAGCTTTCCTCCTCAACTCACAAGTCGCGCAATGTACCAAACGGTCCAAGAAGACGAAAAGGAAAGACTCCCTGCTTCCTCGGACCCTCGTTCGTGCAACCGGACACAGCCATTCTCCCCCTAGAAGATTAGCCCATCGCTCAAAACTCAAATAAAAAGCTGCTTTCCCCACCCCGTTCAGCCCTAAGCTGACAGTGTTGTGGAAGCTACGTGCTCCTTAGGCCAGCCACACGCTCGTCACCCCACGAGTATTTTGAACGGATCGGTTGTAACGCGCCGACGCTATTGACACCACCACAACGCTGACAACGCCACCAAGGGCAAAGCTCAAAACTATGCCTGCCTTGCTATGTCATGAATGCGGGGAATCTTGTCTTTCTGTTTTTGTTTGCACCGGACATCCCATGACGCATCGCGCTCTCCGTTCGCTTCTCTTTGAGCGCTCGCTCGAGTGCACCGTTTGGAACGAAAAATATAGCCAATCGTTCAAAATACCAACATGCGATTATCATTTACGGTTATTATCCGTCATCCTTGACTCATTTCCAAACAAAATTTGAATATTTCAGTTTTTGTTTCCTTACCCCTTAAAGTGGAAAGAGGTGGGAGGAATTTCCCCTGAATTCTTAACATGTTGCCGACTATAAGTATTTTTTTGAATCTCGTTCAAGCACGAGCACTTGTTCAAGCCTCAAGGTCAAGCGCCGTGTCTTCTCCAACATTGCACGGAATTCTTGAGATGAAGCGTAGATGACTTCATTTCTAAAGAGAAACAGTGAGCCGAGCCCACGGTGTAGGATATATATAGGTGTGGTTGCTTGGTTGGCTGATTGTGGTTTTACGGCACAAGGACTGCTGAGACCAAGATGCTCCAATTGTATGAACTAATTATAGGAGCAAGGGTTGGGAAGAAGAAAGAACCGTAGTAGCTGGTAATGTGCTAAAACTACGAACATGAAATGTGTATAAGTGTATACCATGATAGACATGGGCTCGAAGTATGAATTAAAATTAGTCGGTGCACAAGGCCGATATCATTAAGAAAAATAAACATGCAAGTGTGTGGAGTCAGCAGCACATCGCCAAGTAAAGTGACTAAGTAAAGTAGAGCATGTTCTTAGCGTATTTGCAAAAAAATTCTTAAAGCATTCTTGGTCATACTCGGAGCACTCATGGAGGATGTGCGAGATGGTTAAAGGGGCGTCACAGCGCTCACACTATGGGGCATCCTCTCCACAGAAGAGGTGCACGTGGGTGAGACGCACATGAACAATGAGTAGCCGGCACCATATGTAGGTGTGGGAACGGAGCACGGCAAAAGCTGTGACACGATCGACCAGATAAAGTCCCATTGGCGAGCACCTGAGTAGCCTATTCCGACGGCATCTCCACCAGCCAGATGGCACAACTAAAAAAAAAAAAGGAAACAAACAAAAATAAAAAAGAGTGGCTGCATCCATGGCAGCTCTGTGCGTGTTTTTTCCGCTCGGCGCACCTGCTCCAACCTCGAAGGATGCTGGCTTGAACACCGCGCCAGAGATCGCTCTACTTCAATGCGTTCATTGAAGTGTTCTTGCCGGCGTTAAGGCATGAAACTAGGGTCAATGGCGAAGCTGTGTCTAAGCAACATGAGTAGCGCAAGCGCTAAGTCCGACGTGACGCGGAATACCCCGAAAACAACTTTAAAAACAAGCATGTCTCCCATAGAGAAGCATGAAAAAGTTGGCCCGCAACAGCCTGCCAGTGGCCGATTATTGAAAAGAAATTTGGTGGTGCCGCTTGCAACCGAGGCGAGAAGAGGACTTCATCTGGCAGCCGCGATGCGCGCCCCAGATTACCTCATTCTGTTTTCAGGCAGCAATTGAGATTCTACGGCCACCATCTTGGAGATGCAGACGATCACTGGAGCCTCCTGGTCTGGCGAGCACTTGAGGAACGCTTGTCAAGTGAGAAAGAAGAACAGCCTTGAAGCAAGAAGTTTGCGAACTCAAGCACCGATTTCTCAAAATAAAGTTCTTAATTTCACTCAAACGTGGTAAATAAAAGTGTTACACTTGACACAGGGTCAGCCGCTCCAACACAACAAAGTTGTGACTACTACAGCGCTTTCTTCGCCTTTTCTATATTTAAACACCTATAGCATCAGAGCAGCCCTAGCATGGCACAAAGACAAAAGTAGAATGACCCGGAAAGAACCTAAGCACATACAGACTTGCAAAAAATCATTTTTTTATGTGCACAAGTTTTAGGACCCAAAAACCTACACTCGAATATTACCACCTTTGACATGTGGCAACGCCCCGATTAGACCACCAGTCGCGAAATGTTGCCCATCCACTTTCTGTAGACAGAACTTCAATTTCCTACAAAAAACGCCGAATCATCACCCATCCACAAAAATGTCTTGGGCGCATCCCACCCAGGTCAATATCACGTCGTTAAAGGTGAAGAGAATTTTAAACAGTCCACGAACAAAAAAGTTTACAGATAACAATATAGCCCCTCAGATGCAAACCTTAAAACCCGAATGAAACAACCGTACCGTCAAAACTAGCAGAAAAAAAACAAGCCCGAAAAATAATCTGGTTGGTACTGAAGTATGCCCCAGCGGCTTTGCACAAGTATCTGACAACATTTTGACGCACAATTCTTTCCACAGGGTTGATGCTGAGCACTGGAGCAATACAAACAATGTGTTTGGGATATTTTTTTCCCGTCTGTGGCTTCTCACCCTCTTTGAGTTGGCGTGTCTCGGCGGGCAGCGAGTCGAACCTGCGCGATGTCGGGCACATCAGGGCCTCCACCCGAGCCTCAGTCAGCTGCTCGGGACTCGGAATCAGGAACGTCATCTCTGCAGTCAAGCAGATTGGATCAGCACGGCAGTAAGGCTCAAACACAGTTGACAACTCACCCCTGAAGCAACATCAGCAACAGACAATAGAGAAAGCACAAAAATGCCCAATAAATAAGAACAAAAAAAAAAAAAAAAAGTCAGAGCCGTTTACAACTTTCTGTAATGCCGAATTAGAGTGCAGCTCTTGAGGAGGAGGAGGGAAGGGTACTGAGGGGAGGGTATACCTCTCCTCGTCCTCCTTCTCCTCCCCTCATTCTTCAATCTCCTCCGAGCAGGGGGGGGGGGGGGGTCACGTGACCTTGCGGTTACGCCGACAGTGACGCCATTCAAGCCGGAAACGGGCCCCTAAGAGCTGCGCTCTAAAACAGAACATTTGCTTCACTGAGCTTTCAAACTTCTCTCCTTGCTTTAGTGTTGTGTTATAGTAACCAAAGAGCAGTTGACACTAAAAATGCCGAAGTGGCAAAACTGTGCGGGTCAAATCTACGTAGATCACAAGTTCACTCCTGGACAAGCTCATTCGTTCCAACGAAATGTTTCTATGAAAGCTTTGGAACATGCTGGGGAAACTTTCTCCCTAAAGTTTTAAGGATATTTTGGAGAAACTTCATCCCCAAACTTTGGGAGACGTTTGAGGAAAAGGTATCCCCAAACTTTCGGGCAACTTTTGCCAAACTTTTTCTTCAACCTTCTCTAGAAACTCTGCTTCCCTCCTTCCCCAGCTTCCTGGAAACTTTTGGAAAAGTTTCCCCTCCCAAAAATGACTTTTCTGCAGTCAAGATAAAAGGAACGCTGGGACAGAGTAAGGAAAATGAACTTACAGTGGGTTTGTCAAGACGATTTTGAAAACACAAAATAACACATCAAGGGACGAAGAAAGACAGTACAGTTCTTTAAACTAGCAACCAACATTTAATGATGCCACCCTCAATAATATAATAAATTAATATATCTTTATAGCATGAAAAATTATACATCATTACAAAACAGGTCCTTTCCATCCCTGACCGCAAATCCCTCAGAAAAAGAAGAAAACCCGCCAAAAAAACAAAAAAAAAACAAGAAGCCTGGGAGAAAGAACTTGGTCTCTTCTAATTATATTGTGGATGCCTTCATTTCCAAACTGTCAGGCCTAAATTTTTCCAGAGACTACCTAGACCTTCCTCTTCATCTTCTCCCCTTCGGTCTATGCTGGATTTTCCAACAACATACAAAAATAACTGCTCTCCCTTTTTGCAGTTCTCAACCTAAAATGTTCAAGCATAGAGTCATTCGGTCCCTCTTTATCACTTCCTGTGCTAAGTCCTGTGACCACCTAGATGCGTGCAGAATAGCAACACAGCAGGAACGCCTCCTCAAGGGTGGGTAACCGACCAATCTTCTAACTCCCATCCTCATTCGTCTAATATTAGATTCCGGAAGCTCTCATTCTCCCAGAGGAGGCTTCACGTGTAGTTGCCATCCCTCATGTCCGTAACTCTGCTCACCGCTTGAAGGCCATCAAGACGCACTTTGATACTTCTGTTGTTTTCTTGTGCAAGATGCACCTCAAACAACTCAGCAAAAGGGTCAACAACAACAGTGCCTCGAAAGGTTGTTCCTTCCATCCAACATGCCAACTTGGTTGTCCCCTGCAGAGCAAGTGGTGCACTCCCTTCTCTGCGGAGATAAGTACATTGGACAGACTGGCAGATGCCTCAACACTCGCCTCAGGGAGCACTTCCTCGAAGTAACCCGAGCACGCAGTGACTTCCTTCACCCTACGGTGGAGCATAACTGCATTTCTTTGAACTGTGAGCCGCACTTCCATAGAGCCCGAGCGATCGGGAAACAAAAGGACGGAATCGGCAGAGAAGTAATTGAGTCCTGTCAGAGGGCCGGTGATGATTTGAACTTTGCCTTGCTTTCCGTCAGGTTATCCAAGACTGAAATAGAGTTTTGTGAGGCAACAGTTAAAGTAGTCAGCTCACTTCGAGATTCCATAATGCTCCTTTTTCGTTTCCCATTTGTTAACTCTCTTTCTTTTGTTATACCATATTTTCTGGACTATAGGCTGCGGACTGTACATGTTTAAAAGTTGAAATTTTACCCGGACTATCTAAAGATGTGGACTATACAAGGTTTTGTACTTTTCTGGATCACTCTCTGTGGCAAGACACGAAAGATTTTATGAGTACAACAGAGTATATATTAATAGTGATTTATGTATGATACAAGCTTCTTTGTGAAATAATAAAGCAGGCATTTGTCGAGGTGTGCTGTGTATGATAAAGTTTACTTTCGGATCAGGCACTAAGTGCAGACTGTGCACCGCATGCAGACTACCCAAGCAAAAACTTTCATTTCTGACCGCAAACTCATCCCTGCGGACTATACACCGGGTGCGGACTATAGCCCGGAAAATACGGTACTTCCTTTTCATTCTTTTTCCTTAACAGCAACATTACCTTAACAGTTCCTTAACAAACTTTTCTTTCACCCGGGTTTACTCTTTTTTCTTTTTTCTCCGAGGGTTTTCTTTTTTTGAGACACTAGGGATCAGGGAAAAGAAGAGCTAACACACTGAGGGTGGCACTATCAAATGTCGGTTGCTAGTTGAAGTACCTAACTGTATTGTCTGTCTTTGTCCCTACATAATCACAACTTTCACGGCCTAGGGGGCGCGCTAGTTCCTATCAAAATGACTGTCGTGTGGACGATCGCCGTAGAACAGCAGTACGAGATTTGGATCTGCGACGCGCAAGAAATCCTAATTTTGTGAAATACGAGCAATATAAGAGTCATACCTGACACCTTCAAGTCAAAAAGGGGTAAGCAAGTGCCTTCATTCGAAGGCCTAACATCCAGGAACTAGGGTGCGTGATTTTCACACCGCAGTACCACCATCGCTGAAAGTTGCGAACTTTATTCTTTCGTGTCTTTCAAAAGAGAGTAAGATTCAGTTACACCGTGTCCGCAAGGCTTCCCTCCCTCGTACCTAGGAAAGCGTCGGCGAGGGGCATCCACTGGGAACAGAGGGCCTGCACCTGGGCGCGGGGGTCCGTCTGACGGCCGCCACGACTCGACAGGGTCACTCCGAGCGTCCGCGTTATCTTCTCCACGGCCACGGGGTCCCTGCAGACGAATGCGTCAGGACGGTGGACGACAAAGGAAAAGAGAAGCGGTAATAAAATTGTGCCGCACGGGCCAACGCATCATGCTGTCGGATGCGGCGGCCTCGGCGGTATGAGTTCAGATCAAAGGTATGAGCGAAGGAGAGCGTTGCCGTTATTGCGGTGTCCCAACCCCTGGCTGCCGAAGCTCATGTGGTCCGTCGAGTTTGGAGAGCGACCAGCAGCTGAATATGCGTCTGCCGCATTCACTTCCACTGCTACGACGCAATCGGGCAAAAACGGAGAAAGCACATTCGAGAACGCGCTAAAGAAACCAACGGGAAACGCGTTTTGTGCTGTCCAATGCCGCCACAGTGGTGTCCCCCTGCTCGTCATTTTTGAGACATTGAATGGTTCACAGATGCCACCGTTTTATGGTGTTTCGTGAGCACCGACAAGCGTTGATCGGATAGGCGGCTCGTCATTTAGGTCTGGCTCTGGTTGACACGGTCATTTTGCTCCGCTCTGGGCCGTACTAACCGATGGGACAATCGGGAGCACCTTCTTCAACCTTTTTGTTGGGCAACGCTAATGTTACGTAATGATGTTCTGGTCTCCAACTTGTTAGTACTATTCACCCTCTCACGGTAGAAACTGAAAGCGCTCTAGTGAGGGTCTCCCGACTGAGTGACGCCACACGGCAGCCTGGGCTGCGCAGCGATACTTTTTAATGCGTTAACGTTAGCACCCTGGTACATGTGCCGACCTTGGACTGGTTTGGAGCGCGCACATATACAAAGTTTGTAATGTCGCCACGGGATGGCGCCACAACCCCATTGGCTGTGGAAACTAGCTAGGAAACACCTCCTGCAAGCGCCGACAGATGGCGGCGGGATGCAGGTTTCGAGAGGCTTGGCGATAGGATGCGTAGCAATGGAGGCCGCATTAGATCGCCTGATTATAGGGAGCAAAGCTGTGATGTAACACCTAGCAACTAAAGATCGCCGGCGACGTCCTCCGTCGCCAATTTCGGTGCCACGCAGTGGGGGACAGCGGCTGTTTCACCGGGGCTTGTGTTAACCTCACCCGGCTTCACCCTCCACTTTCACGCCACTTCGCAGCAAGTCTGCGGATGGCTCATTACAAAATATTATTACTAACTTTAGCCCTCCCATTCCTCACTGCACCTCAGTTCCTAGGTGTTACGCAAAACCGTCGCCCTCTATAACTAGACAATCCTGTGCGACCTACGTCTTTCATACACACGTTAAGTGACCTGATGTGCTTTTACTGGGTAGAAAAGGGGTTTCGGGAATGTTCATTGCACAGAAAAGTGCCGAGGGGCTGCTTCACCACGCTTTCTTATATATAAGTGCTGCCCGAAATGAATCAGCGTGGCGGCAGCAGTGATTTCGGCCTCTTTTTCTTTCGTTTTAATGAGAATTAAGTTGCTCAACAGACTGCTATATGTTGCATATAGCATAAAAGCATTTGGCACATTCAGTTGTGCAAAAGCATTCCGGTGAAATGGTACCTGGTCGGTAGACAGCGTGCATTCTTTTTCCAGTGACGGAATAATGATTTAAATGCACCCTCAAAAGACAAGTGGTAGCTTCAGGAAATCTGCTTCTCCTCTTAACCAAACAAAAGGTGCAGCTAGAAAATGGTTGTCAGAAGTGCCGCAAGAATGTTGGTGCCGATGACACGATCCGCTGTCTAAATGTGGCTAAGAGGACAAGCGAGCCATCGTTGTTGTTGGTCACTGATGTTTTCTCGCCCAGAAAGAGATGACCCACCTGTCTGATACCTCCCAGCAGCATTAAGAACGATTTGAGTGACTCAATAAATCCAGAATGCCTGTCAGACCGCAGCTACAAGATTCTTTACGCGTCTCCGACCCTCACCACACCTGCCGTTTTGGAAACTAGTGGCGCCACCTGTAAGCAGTTGGAGTTGCAGATGGCCTCCTGTTGCCGCTGGTCGGCCAAACTTATTTGGCGGATCCAGACGAAAAAAGAACACCGAGGATGCAAACATACCGTCTTGTGCAGATGGCATCGTACACCTCCCATAGGGTCTCCAGTACCAGCTGTGAAAACAGGGTCTTCTTGCACTTAGCCTGAGAACAAAGAGATAACAAACATGCATCATGAATGTCCCAAAATGATTATGGATATTTAGAAGCCAAAAGTTCAGGCAGGTTACTGCGCTAGTTCAGTCAAGGTTTTCTAATAATTTTTCAATTGCGATTAAATTTAAATAACACATAAGTTTACCTGGATGTGCTAAAACATAAATTTCAACAAAATTTCTCGAAACAAACCTCACTGCTTAATTATGCGCTTCAACTTTCTTCTCGGAGTAATTTGTACAGCTTCACAATCTCGTAGCAATTTTGAGCCATCCAGGTCCTGCATTTCTAGACTATTATATTATCATTCTGAAAACATGATGCATACACAATGGCTTTTAACAGTATTTTGCAACAAATTATATTTATGTTTCTTAAAATGCAAGTCGCAGAAAAGTGACCAAAGCCCGAGTGAAAACTGTACTGCAGTGACATGACAGATGTTAGCCTAAACTGACATGTGATAACTCATTAATCATGCCATGAAAACAAGTAATACCGTCATGACAGCAACCAGCATTTTCCGTCTTGAAGAGTACACACTTACCTGAGCTCCCCTGAGGATCCTCCTGGCCTTGACGTTGAGGTAAAAGTCCCCCCAAAGGGTCTTCTCCAAAACCTCCCTCTTCACTCCCAGCTTCTTGGAGTACAGCTCAGCAAAGTTGCTTGTACTGAGAAGGGGAGACGCAAGAGAGATTCGTGACACAGGAACCCCAACGAAACAGGGGCTTCAACGATGTTGATGCGAGTTCCTATGAATCTGACGCAAGCTCCTGTGGATTGTATGCAGTGTTGGGTAAAGTATATTTAAAAAGTACTCAAGTAATGTACAAAGTAAATGAGAGGTTATGTGCTTCAAGTAAAGTACCCAGAAAGTACCGGGCAGAATGTACAAAAGTAAAATACAGGGAGTTTCCGAGATACGAAAACCCTTTTTTTTTCTGCCCGTGTAAATAAACTACTATGCATAGCAGAAACCTTATACTCCATGAGAATGTGACGCTGCCAGTTGGGATAGAATTTGAAAGTCTGAAAACACGACGTTGCCTTGACCAAACGATAATTGAGGAAAACGAAATTTCTGTATGAGCAGATGCCCCCTAACCTAATATTATTAAAGTAAGAAATGACACTGTGGGGGCATGTAGCATTTATTTCAGTGAAAAAAAACTTGTCAACAAGAAAAAGTACATATATGGTTTTCTTTCTTGCTGACAAGTTTCTGCTGCAAGTAACTGCAGAGGTCAAAGTAAAATCGCGTAATGTTACCTGAATCCCCACCCGTCGTAGGCGCTGGCAAACACCACATTGCCTTGCTCGGGGGAGAAGTAGAGCGTGGAGTCGTCCGCGTCGTCCAGGCCGCTGTCCCAGTCAAACACCTGAGCCTGTCAAGCAGAGAGAGCTCTTGTCAGCATCACACGTCCACAATACATACTAGCGAAGCAAAAAGCTGCTGTCGTAACTCTTTTTATTAAACAAATGAGCCAAGGAGAAAATTGAGATATACTCCAAAAAGATGTGCATACTTGTCGAACACATTTCTTTTCATCTATGCATATTTATGTATTAATTAGAATGAATAAAACTTGTTTACTACTAAATTATGCTCAGACAGGCTTACCAACCTCAAAGTTTTGTCGGTTTTTTCCCAAGTTTTGGAAGGGTGCCTGCTCGGAATTTCAGGGGAAGTTCATTTGCTCAGATATATTGCCCCCTCTTTCCAGCCGAACTCGAGATATCTAAAGTCTCTCTGAAATTAACTTGCACAATCGGTTGAAAATTTAAGATTGCGCGTTTTGTATAATTGCTGCACCTTCATAATCCCAGACCGAAACTGTGTGATACTGCTTTGGTACCTTGGTTTTTAAACACTCTACAATTATGCCAAAACAGGTTAGGTGCACGTAGACCATGTGCAAAGCACAGGCAACTACACCCTCCCAAAGCAGGTTGAATGCCCAGGTCCAAAGTAGAGTTTTTATAGTGAAGAGGTAGGGGGAGGAAAACAACTTTTTTGGGGAAGCATGGGCTTTTGACTGCTAATTGGTTTCTAAAAAGCTACGATAATTGAATAGGATACGATGGCTAGGTAGAAACATGGTCAATCTAGCAAGCATGGCGGTTGAAGCTTCTACTACGCGTTATCAAAGGCAGGCTCCAATAGTCACGAGTGGTTTGACGACAAATGGAAGACGATAAAAAGCCAGAGGAGAGCGGCATTAGAGGCTTTTTGGTGGCGGGTTAGAAGTTGTTGTCACCGTGCTTACGCACATCGGAACAAAACGTCGGAACCGCCTAGATGAAGATTATCACTGTTGTCTATTGCGGGGACATAATGCCTAACTTTTATTGAATATCTCCTGCTTGCAGGCAACCCATGATGCCACTGACATGTTGTGCCCCTGTTTGTTGTCATGGGGTCATAGTCTGCCGTCTTTGTAAATATTTTTTTTTTCAAAGGCATTAACTTTTGGTTAGAAACACAGCACTTCTGTTTGACTGTACATTACCAGTAGAAATGTTGAGGTGGGTGGGGGGGGGGGGGGGGGCAATGTTTGAAGAGTCACTTTACTCCAAGCATGAGAAGCTGGTGTCACCAGTCTGGCTCCAAATCTTGCTTGAGTAACCTGTCTCCTACATCAGTGGTAAATACCACGTGACATCGTAAGTAAACGATCTGCGACTCGATTTCGGAACTGCAGCGATTATCACCTGGACAGTACGAGTATTGGCTTCGTTTTGGGCTACGTCAAAAAGAAAACATAGCAGCGGCGGCAGGATATAGCAGACGATCGCTTTTGATCATGGAGGAAGCCACTGATCTCTAGAGATCATTGGAGGAAGTCACTCATTTTCTAAAGATCAGCGGAGGAAGCAGTCGAAGACTAAGACACAATAATATTAACCGCTGCAAAGCTTTCCTTTAACAGTGACGACATGGTGTTTTCGGAGGTGGCTCTACCGGCTCTGCTTGCTTACCTTTCTTTTGGGCTGTATGTTGAGATCAAAATTACTTCTTCAGATAGACATCAAAAATTTGTTTTTATTAACCGGTGCAATTGCTGCTAGTCTAGTCCAGGTGCCCTAAACGCATATACGTTCCGCGCATCGTAATTTGCACCGACGACGTTTTGCGGAAATTTAGAATCCGCTTCCACAAGGTGTAGCGGTACAGTGCAGGGGTATTCCTGATAAGTGATCTGTAACCTATGTTCGCTTTAATGAGAATATGATTAAAAAATCACAAAAAGTACTTCCAAACTGCTATTGGCATTTTCTTGGGGAGGGAGAGGGAGTGGGGTTGTTGACTGATCATACACATGAAATCTTCGAAGCCTTCACTGCTTTACAAACGTTACATTCTCCTTATGGACATTCTGGGAAAAAATGACGTCTACATTATCTACTGTGTTCGAACATCTTCACCCTTGAACGTAAGAATACGGAGTTGACTCCAATGCCAAAGATGAGGATGCGGAGAAGCTCCTGCTTATGCTTGCACTCTAATAAGAACAACAGGTTCACGGTCTGAATATGGTGCACAGTCAATTCGCGCGTTGGAAACAGAAATTTGCAATAACCACACATAAATGGTTGCACCTCATTCTCTGCCATTTCGAATATCTGCCGCTAAAACCAACGAAGCAGACGGGCTCTGACGGCTGACAGTGCAGAAAGCAGACGACAAGCATACGGCGAACAGATCACGCGACGCCTTTACTAGATTTGATCCGACGTTACCCGCCGATCGGAGAAGGCTAGCGTGAGTAATTGCTTTGCAGCAAACAACCCGCTTCTGAAACGTGAGTTCTGACGTCGCAGAGTAAGCGCGAGTAAGTTTAGAAACGCCACGGTATAAAACCTTTACTCCGGAGTCGGATCAAGTAAATTTTGGAACACAGCCCTGACTTGAAGGTCCTGCAATCACACTCATACTTGGCCTCAAAAAAGGATTGGAGTACTGGGCTGCGTTGGAAACCATGAGCTGTTCTAGCTGCATCACGCACTAGCATTTCTATCTTCATTTCATAGGGTTGGGAATTGAGTTTGTCGTTCCCAAAGTTGACGTCATCGCTGTCACAGAGACTTGCCACATTCTTGTTTCAAGACACATGTTGATTTATGACTCGTTATGACGTTAGGTGACATTTCCTTAAACTTTTTGTTTTGTGCCTTTCTGTCAAAAAGAGGTACTAATCCGAGCATCGGACGTCGTAGCACACCCAAAAATGCTTCGGGTTTTCCTGACTTTCAAGCCGAGCATACACAACCAATCTGCGGGCTTCAGAGAACTGCCCAGGATTCCTATTTCTTTCCAGACTAAAACTGCTGAAGGCTGTCTTTTTCTAAAGCTAATAACACTGAAAATGTCCGAGACAGATGCAGACCCCAGGCGACCTGCCCCAAGGTGGGCTTGCACAGAAACGGGAAATTACTTTTCCACCCTGGCGGTCGCTCTTCGCTACTTCTCTGCTTTTTCTCTTTCCCCCGCATGCATTTATGCATGACCCCTTCAGGCCACGGGTTTACCACGCTACCACTCTTCCACAAAATTTTGTTGGAAAGGAAAGTGTAGGGAGCATGTGCCCATCAGCTGACCGATTATTTTCCTGTCAACTGAGAGGAGACTCTAGAAGAGAAAATTGGCACCCCTCCCGCCATGGGGGGCTTCCGCTCTTAGTTCTGGAAGACCATCCAAACTTATAGTGTCTCCCAGCTTTGGCTCGTCTAGGCGAGCTACTTTTGTGCTTGCGGGTGCTACCAAGGGACATCCCTCCCCCGCCCGCTGTGTGGCATTTGTCTGCTTTTCACAGCAGAAATTTTGTAAATAAAAAAGACAAACGTCCGGTATGAAGGGGCCTTCAAACTGATTTTCTTCGAGGCCGTCGTGCTACTTACAAAAAACCCCACATTTGTCCACATTGTGCGTGGGCACTGCGCATGTGCAGAAACCAGATTTGCGCAAAGTGAAGCACATGCACTGTGGCGACAACGTCGCCACCGCAACGGCATTACGTCGGAGTCGCATGTTGGTGCACACGATGCTCGTCTACAGTGAGGCGCCCGCCACCCCTCGCCTCCTCTTGGCGCCGTCCCTGCCCATATGAGACGTGATTTTACTCTGAACTTACGTTTAAAACTGATAAAACATAATAACACCAAAAATATGGGGAGTAGCCCCTGCCAAGGTAGGCTCACGACAGGTTGTCTCGCCCTAACTCAGTTGCAGCTCAGCAATCTTTTATAGGAGTCAAGCCGGTAACGTCTGCCATTCGGACAATTTACTACGAAGTTAACGCAAAGCTCGACTGACAGTTTCTTAAAGACTTCCCGCATGACCCAAATGTTAGCGTTGAAACAATTAGTCCCTTGGAGTGTGCCCATTCGATCGCAAACTTGTGTGGTGAAATGCTCGACGATGGCTAATGGAAGTAAACTCGGAATGCGGGCCGATTAGTGAGACCAACTGCGACATTCCGAAATCGTGGAGGAGAGTGCATGACAGAAATGACTTACGTTCTCCTGAGACTCCAGATTCTTCTTGGTGGAGGCTTCGTTAGACGTCTTTTCCATGACACCTGCCGCAAACAGTTCTCCCACCACTGCATTCACCTAAAGAAAAGCAAATGTGAGTCATGGTGAGAGTTTAGTTACATAAACCTTAGCGTTCAAAGGACAGTTAAGAACCAGTTAAATGGAAGTAAGGAACCCGTTGATCCTTCACTCCTTCATCGGGATACATCTCTGTGACACCGTCGCAACTTTCCAATCACACATTTGGCATCACAAGTGGCCAAAGGCTAGTGCTGAGGCCAAGCAACTAATGTCTAAGCGCTGAGACTAAGTGCCTCACGGCTGCTGCCGAGTTTCAACAGCGCTGAAGTGCACCAGCCATTCTATGACTGATGAGCCCGGCTGGAAGGATTATCCGCTGCTAAGAAATAAACCTCCGTTGATCAGCACCTTTCAAGATGGCACTGAACACATCCTGCACATGTGGAGGACGGTTCCGAGAAAAAGGACGTAAAAAAAAGCCTGCGCTTCATCGAGGCTTTTTTTCGAAAACAAGCGTGGACAAGTAAGACCTGATATGAGCTTCATAATTTAATCAAGTAAACTGTTTATTGTGTGCACTGCGGAGTTAAGATCTGAAAAAAATTTTCATGAACCCGTTAAAGGGGCTGTGAAACGGAAGCTGGCAGCAAGGAACCGGTGGTCCGGTTTTTCATTCCCGCGCTCAATCATCTTGTTGGTATGTACCAGGGGTCTCAAGCACGTGGCCCGCGACTCGCTGGGATGCGGCCCACAGGCAGTGACTGCGAGCCATCGTTCCCATACCTTGAGCGCTAGAAATGGCATGCGCTATAATGATCTTATGTTGCCGATGTATTTCCGCTCGAAACGTAGCTCTGCTCTTATAACGAATTTACATAGTTGCTATTCTGTTTTCATTTGCGCTGTGTCTCTTTTTAATTTTTGCTTCCCCACTTTTTGTCGTGTCAGTCATCTGTACAACAATTTCGCCTTTACGCTGCAAGCGCGAGCACTTCGCTCAAGGACACATGTTGGTTGCACAAACTCTCGCTTAGCAGAGGAACTGCCAAAGATAAAGCTAAGAGCTTGAGATTTTCGCCTTCACAAAAAATTGCCATTCAACTACAAGTATTTTTTTAGACTGCTGCTATCAAGAATCCTCAGGAGACCAAGAACTGTCCTATGAGGAGATTTCCTCCTTTTTTAAGAAATGTTAAGCTTGAATAATTCCCGAGTGAATTGGTGAAGAGAAATGACAGTGTGCTTGCTCTCGTAGGAGCGGTGCCATTTTAATTCTTGTTATCACATCAGGCAAGGGCCCAAAGTAGTCATATAAACAAATCAGAGCTGAAGATGTAACTAACTAAACAACTAATTCACAAAAAAAAAGAGCATAAGGTTCTTTTCTTTGTACGTTGGCACTCAACCTTTCGGAGGTGGGCTATCTGGCCCCCGTACTCAAATGAGTATGAGACCCCTGGTGTACACCAAATGAATCCTTGTTGACAGGATGTGGTCCAAAGAGGCTATCCCCTTCGGTGCTTTTAGCATGAAACATTCTTTGTATAGTCAGGCAGGTGTTCAGATTTCAAAGAAGCCGAAAAGTGAGGCTGGGTTCAAGGTGAAGTCGTAAAGCTCGATGTTGATTGGCTGATGGGGAAGGTCACATGACCAGAGAAATAAGCAAAAAATATGAATTTTCATTTCAGGAACTGCTATCAAGTTTATATGGCACGTGTCAAGTTATCTGACGAAGAGCTCCGTGAGCGTACGTGCCGAGCTCGATAAAGGTCTGAAGAGATATCAAAACGTTTCGCGTGTAACACAATTGCTTAGCAATCTTTTATACTTTATTTTTTTTCTTCCGTTCTCCACATTTGTTTCCTTCTGTGTTCAACTTCTAACAATGTGACTGGGCAGATTAGCATGTGCCAAAAGATAATTTTTGTCCTGTTCATTAAGGTACAAAATCACTTACTTGTCATGAATAAAATAGGGATTTAAGGAGGGAAAAGAATGCAAACCTCATAAATTCGCTTTCTGGAAGAACCAGCTCACCTAAACAAAGCCAGACTATTATTCCATACCTTACAAATGTCAAATATTTATTCTCAGCACAAGCTGGCCAAACTGAAAAAAAAGAAAAAGGTTTCACAATCCCTATCGAATTAGCTGAACCAGTGAACCCCATTGACAACTAAGGCCTTAAGCTCTTGGTTTTCGAGCGGTGAAACGACAAAGCCACTTCACAAAATTCTGAGAAGTGCTCTGAAGTTTTGACACAAACTTTCTTCCCACTGCACCGGTCAAACCCATCGTCTCTGCCTCGCCGCACCATTGCCAAGGGCACGCTACTCGCAAGTGGACAGTACTGCAACCCCACGCTAAGAGAGTGGAAGCGCTCACCTGCTCCAGGATCTGCTGCAGGTGTATGTGGGCATCGAGAGGAGTCATCTTCTTCTCCAGGATGAGCCGATCCATCTTGTTCAGCACCAGCAGGGGCTTGAGGCCCTCCGACCAGGCCAGGTTCAGGGCCACTTTCGTCTGGGGCACAGAGAAATCACAAACGTCAGAAGGGCCATCAAAATGGCCACTGCCCCGGAATTTCGTACCCGTCAATACTGTCACAAATGACAATTGAAGTAAGCTTCCAGCTCACACGTGATGTTTGTCTATTTCTTAAATGAAGCGCTTGTATGATGTTCTGTCGTGCAAGCGCTCATCATGGTTGTACACTTTCCGTCAAATTGTTTACATTTCAATACCATATTTTCCGGTATATAAATTACAATATTTACCCAAAATTTCTGTAGGTGTGTATTTTCAACTGTACAACCTAGGGGAACATTTTTTCGCAAGTATGTACCGTAACTGTGCAAGACATAGACCACATCAACATTTATAACGGAGGAGAAATAGAAGAGCACCTGCCAATGAACCCCTCATTCAGCAGTCTGAGCATAAATATGTGGCTGTGGACTGTATAGACCGACACGCTGTTTACAAACAAGCCCACGTTTGCCCACACTAGGGGTGGGCACTGCGCATGCACAGAAACCGAATTCACGTGAAGTTAAGCTTCTGCGCATGCGCAGTGCCGTCGACAGCGCCACCACAGCTGCGTAACGTCAGGGACGCGTGTTGGTCTATAAAGAGCTACTTAAACACCAACTTTTTTTTATGAAAACGACGGTTTATAAGGGGGCGAAACTTATAGACCGAAAAATATGATACCGTCAAGGCTCAATCTAACAAAGCCGAAGGGAGCCGCAAATTATTCAGTTACACTGGGAACTTTTCTAATTTAAAATAGCTATTTTTGGGCACAAAATTCGATAGGCCTAGTTTTGACGTAACATCAAGAGACCATTCCCGCAGGGGCTCGCATTGAAGTCCACGTGCCCCACCAGAGGTGCCAAAGGAGTGCCCTCTTCGATCCAAGTACAAACGATTTCCGCGTTTTCTTTCGAGGGCAAGCACAATTCTTTTTCTTCGGGGGCTTCCTTTTACAGCAACACAAAAGTCCCTGATAGGACAAGTGTATGCCTTCCACGTCTCTTTCCGATGCCTTCCAGCGTGCACTCGTGTTCCATCGTGCATGCGCGTACGAAGATCACGAGACACAGAAGTGTCATGTAGAAAGCATGTGTTAGAAGTGCGACGACCGAAAAACCTCTTTGCCGCCGTCGTCTCGGCGACGTTTTTGCCGTTCGTGTCCACCACGCCCGTCGTGAGGCCTAACGGGAAAGCGAACCACCACCGAACGCAACCGAACCGAAACCAGACGACCGGCAAACTCTGTCAGCATTGTCTGTCGCGTGCGCCATGAATGAAACGCTACGAAAAAACTAACGCCATCTGGTGTAATTGACTAAAAAGACAAAAGTGCCAAGTTTCATTGTTTTTTTGTTTTTTTTTGTTGTAAAAACGAAGCTATGGTTGCTCGACCTTATTGCCGGTGCAATGAGCTTCGAGGAATTTTAAACAAACATGCACGAAAATACCCCTTTTCGCATTTCTATTTTTCTGTGAACAGTTTGTTAGGTCGAGCCGACGGTCAAATTTATTTAGTTATTTCTAGTTCGTAAGAGCACGGAGGAGCCCTATGGGAATCTGTGTGGGGAATTAAAATTAATTTGTTAACTTCGGAATTTCATAAAATCGGGCTTCATACAATCGAGCTTCACTAGTACGTGCGATACGAGAGCGATCAGAGAGGTTTCATCTGCACCTCGATCTCGAGGCCAGGTGCTTACTTGCGCACAAACGCCTTCGACCACATCCACGACGATGACTGCACCATCGCAGAGTCGCACGGCAGCCATCACCTCGCTCGTGAAGTCGACGTGACCCGGGGAGTCCACAAGGTTCACCAGCAGGTCCCCTGCAAATTGAAATCCCCCGCATCACGGGTTGCTGAGCTGTCAGAGACCTGATGAGAGTCGTCACCACCGGGCAGGACAGTAGAGTGCGTGAGGGCAAGATGCCGAAGGAAGTGTACCTTGATGCAAGGTACATAGCCAGGATTTTGATTTGGGGGGAAGGGGGGGGGGGGGGAATTTATGACAAAATGCTGTATGAGGGGGAGGGAAGAGATCAGGCCCCAGCAAAATGGAAGATTCTGGGGGGGGGGAGGGGGCTGGGTTCCATGGACCCCCCCCCCCCCCCCCGCCCCTCTGGCCACGTGCTTGCCTCGATGGCCTACCTGTACGTCTTGGGTCTAGAGCAGGCTGTTCGGATAGACGCTCAAACTCGGTATATAAGGGGCAACACGGCCAAGACTCGGGGACTGGACAGATAGATCTAAGGACGAGGAACGAGGGCAAAAAGGCTCCACGCCCCTGCGACTTCTTCGACCCTGCCCTAAATTTTGTGAGCGTCGGCAGACTTTTAGGAGAAATTTCCCGTGACTTACAAGTCTGCAAATAAAAGTGAAAATTTCACGGCACTGCCTGAAACTAAAATTGCGGAAAGAACCTGGATAGTTTGGCATGCAAACTATACAAAAAGCAATCCCAAATGCCTAACGACAAGATGCTTAAAGTGCACGTGAGATGGTCGATACTAAGAAAGCAAAAGGGGGTACAGACATGCACACAGTAGCTGCCTGTCCCCCCATAATGAGCAAACAAAAAGAGAGGGGAGGGGTAGGGAACACACAGTGGCTGTCTTCCCCCCCTTTCTTTTCCTGCCGCTTTGAGGGCTTTAACTTTTTTGTAGCTCTTTCAGATTTTACCATCACGACCAAAAGTCATTTTCAGAAAGCTGTGCACTCAAGACAGGGAACACTTCAAATTGTGAACTTGCTACATCAATATACGTGCAAAGTTGCAGTGTAACAAACGCTTCAGCAAAGCGTAGCAATACACTGTTGAAATAGAATGCACCTGCAAAGCGATATAAAGCAGCACATCAAGGATGACTACAACATGCCACTGGAGCAAACATGAATGATTCATCACACAAATTCAGTTTGGAAGAGATGGTCAGGAAAAATGAGTTTTTAGAGTAATGGCACTGTAGTGCCAATACACTACGATGCAAGCATACAGACTCAGTTTAGTGTAATGGTGGTGAGCAGGTATACATACTCTTGGGGTAGTGCAGAGTGATCGCACTGGACTTCATGGTGATGCCGCGTTCTTGCTCATCACTTCTGCTGTCCATGTAGCGCAGCTGTGAAGAGAAGACGGTGTCTACACTCCTGACCCTTGCAAGTGAGCTCGCCATTCACGACAGACATTTTTGAAAACTGCGGAACTAAAAAAAACAAATTACTTCGCAGCCTCGGTTGCTGCACCTGTAGAGACACAGCACAGGAGGCTTGAATCATAGTGAAATCTCATTTGCCGTCACACTCAATGTCCTTTGTTGCTTTTACTGGCAACTTTAAGAAATTTGTCCCGAGAAAACTATGAATGTAAAATGTTCAGCCAACGGTACTAGTTTCAAGATGCTTCAATGCCAAGAGACTATTAACATGTTCAAGCTTGAGGAACACATGTCGTTGACTGTGCCTCGACTTGCACATGACAAAGCAACAAATAACAATGGTGAGGTCGCTCAATACAGATTTATAAGTAGCGTAACATCCCGAGAAATGCCCCACCCCCGAAAGATAGCCCGCCCCTATTTTTGGCTTGATTTGCTATTCTTTCAGAAACACCGAACACTTCCAGTAGTTGCAGGACCCTGGCCAATGGTGACCTCGGCAAAAACGGTCTGACTTAACCACGTCGGGAGATAAGCAAACATTGCTGACTGGGAAGGACAGCCAGTTCGTTGCCCCTTCCTGCGATCACAAGTTTTTGAGGGTCACAAAATCTAACACTACCTTTTTTTTAAACTTTTCTTTATGACACACCAAAAGTTAGCCCACCCCTTATTTTTATCTGATTTGCTATCAATTTTAAGTGGACTACCTCTCGAGATATCACAATAGCTCGTAAACTCAAAATGACTCTTAGCTTTGCGAAAAGTACACCACAGGTGGGTGTGCAAAGAAGCAAGTATGATAGTTTATAATACTAAGAAAAATAATTTTACCTATGTTTCCTAAAGATTCAATAAGATGCGGGTGTAGGTACCACAAATCATGTTTCATATTATTTTGTTTTCTCATGTCAGTTGATTTTTTTGCAATTAGTATATGTGCGGCACATGCAGAGCAGTTGGTGTCACATATACATGGTTTGCATTTGCATTACATCAGTCGCCACTGCTCCGTACCATGCTGCTGTGCTCGTACCTTCTGTAGCCAACATTTCGCACCGTCAAATTTGCTCTTCTCAGCAGGGCTGGCCGAGAAGAACAAATTCGATGGCGCCAAATGTGTGCTGCATAGGTACAGGCACAGGAGCATGGTACGGAGATATGGCGACTGGCAAGGTGCCACATGACTAGGGTGACCACATTCCTCAGGGTAGAAAACGGGACTCTCTGGTTTGAGGGGGAGGGGGAGGGGGGATACAAAAGTGAAATTGTGTTATATGAGCACATTGTTCCGGAGTTGGACAAGTGACTTTTGTCGCCAGTTTTACACACTGTTTTATTGCTTTAGAACAGGACTCTCCTGCCCAAAAAGGGACGCCTGGTCACCCTACACATGACGACAAATCAGAAAAGGCATGTATACCCTTCTGCTCTCAGCTGAGCTTCAGAGCTCAGCACACCACGACATATATATGCCAACGTCCCTTCATCTGCCTTAATTAGCGACAAGCTTGATAGACTTCCTTTTTTTCCTCATTCAATTGATGAGTCTTAGAAACACATTAAACAGATGCTGCACGAACACAGCCTCCGAATCCATCGAGGTTGCTGTGTGAATGATTTAGAGGTATGAGGAGCGAGATTAAGCTCATTTGGAGCACAATCTTCGAGCAACTGCGCGATTCTACCTAAGGAGAGTCAAAGCAGAGCTGAACATTTCTTTTTAATCATATTGCACTATTCTAGGCCATATGATGACGCATAATTGAAAACCCTTAACAAAAACTGTCGACACTCAAAGTTTATGCAACATAACCGACAATGCTATGGCGTGCATGGAATTGTTGCGGTCATGACTGGCAAACAGGGTTCTGGGTCGGCACGCCCTAAAACCAGCTTTTATTTACTTCGCTGAATACACAAGATCAAACTCACTTTCCCTGCGAGCTTCTGCGATATGATGCCATTGCTCGCCACCAACGAATCGGCAAGTGTAGTTTTGCCTGTAGAAAAGAAACACACCTTTGAATGAAAACGGACCTCATTGACAGAGATGACAGATGGCGCAGAATGTGATCAGCGGTGTTGAGCTCAGTTACAAACTGTCATAAGAGAAAATATAATATATATATATATATTTTTTTTTTTTGGACTCACCGTGGTCAACGTGGGCCAGAATGCAGACGTTTCGAATATTGTGCGTCTGCTTTTGAAGCTCCTGAATTTTCTCCACCGAAATTCGCTTCATCGTCCCGACGATAGAGTAGATCTTTCCAGACACGCAACTAAATTAAGAAGGACCTACGGTCAAAGGGAAGCTCAGGGAGCTTCTAGCAGTCGACACGTTGCGAACACATTATATGGCAGTTTGAATATGTTGAAAATAGCGACTGGGCGGCTCATATTCACAGCAACGATACGCAGCAGCACGTTTCTACGGGCGCAGTACGTGATCTTCCGTAACGTTGGATTCGGATTTGACTTGAGACGGAATGGCTGAAGACGGGAAGCAAGTCGATATGTGTCACGCTCGTGATGCTGTTGGTAGTAGGAGGATTCAGTTTCGTTTTTAATGCGCGCGCGATTTGAATTTAAGATTTTTCTTCGGCCTGTGATTCGCCAGTTTTCGCGAGGAAACTCTGAGAGAGCACACAATACATCTTAAAAAAAAAAAAAAAAAAAATTATTTGGTGACTGGTAAACAGTAGGGCCACTAGTAAACCGCTGACACACGGTAGCTAGCTATTTACCACGTGTAAGTTTAGAGTAGTTAATTATCACGCCACCATCAGAATCATCAACAGTATGTGCCATGCATCATAAATTAATTAATCACTGTTGCCATTGCTCTTATTAATAAT
This sequence comes from Ixodes scapularis, assembly GCF_016920785.2. Lineage (NCBI taxonomy): Eukaryota > Metazoa > Arthropoda > Arachnida > Ixodida > Ixodidae > Ixodes > Ixodes scapularis. The sequence continues at coordinate 15,511,085 of NW_024609837.1, read as the reverse complement.
ACAAAGGCCATAAATCTAAATTTATTGTTCCGTGCGTCCAGGTCCGCAAACGTTTGCACAAAACTTCACACATATCTAACTTCGTCAAGTTAAATACAAGAACAAAAACCAGGTGACTGTTTGGAGTGTCACACACCACGGAGGCGAAGGATTATACTTTTTATTTCATTTTAGAACTTTCGTTATAAATATATTGCACTACAAAATACCCATCTTCAAACATCAGAAGGGAATTACAAATTACCTTGCGGCAAGGGTAATTTCATTACATTAGTCCTCCGAATAGCTATTTCTTTTATACATTCTAAAAATTACTTTTATATTGTGATAAATAAACCTTTTCACGAAAGTATGCTCCACAAAGAGTAATATTGAGGGGTTCACCCGCTATGGAGTTGTGCTCCTGAGACGGGAGAGGGAGGGTTGTGAGGGGGTGAGGGGGATTTCATGATGATGGTAGTGACGTCCTAGATGAGGCTATGTACACCCGACTCCCTGATATACTGTATCAAGGAGTCGAGGATGGCTTTCCTGTGCTGAGGAGTGTCCGTTGGATTGGTCCACTCCTCGAGCGTCGTAGGCTTGTCTACGCCCTGGATCTTGTCCAGAGCATAATTTCTCTGATGCTGGAGGCGCTTACAGGCCCAGAGCAGATGCTGCAATGTTACCTCGGCTCCCTCCGAGCAGCTCGTGCAGGTTGGGTCCATATCTTCTTTCAGGCCTAAGAATACTGGTTTGGATGGTGTAAGCGCAGTATTCGTCCTTATTCTTCGAATCCTGACGGTTTCCCACCGACCGTATCCTGCCAGTATGTTGCTGCCTGTCGGCGGAAGCTGGCCGCGGAGGTAGGCCTTTCTCTCCAGTTCGGCGAGCTCGGCCCGTTCCTCCGGGTCCATTGCTTCCGCCTTCGTCTTCTCCCGAGAGGTTGAGCCTAGCGCGGAGTGAGTGCTACAGGCTGTCTCCGCTGTGGCTCGGTGTGCCCTCTCACTCTCGGGAATGGCACTGTGTCCAGGTATCCACTCGACTGTAAGTATGGTGCCCCTTACTTGCTTGCATGCACAAACGGTATTGCGACATGTACACAGGGCGACTGAACGCCACATGTTTCAGCTTAACCCCAGGAAAAGGACACACAAACGCAATACAAAAAAAAAAAATGGAAACAAAAAAATGAGTGAGAAGGTATGAGAGATGTTCGCCAAATATTTCATGCTTTTTAGTTCACCATGAAACTGGAACAGCGCGAAAACAGACGAGGGACGAGTAGAAGAGGTAACGACAGACACGGCGCTGGTAGAAGAGGTGCGTTCAGTCGTTGATGTTTATGCGAAGCGCGAGTTCGTCTGCTACTTTTGCAGGGGTTGTGGTGACGTCAGAACGCCGAGCTATGATTGGCTCTGATTGAAGGATAGTGGGTAGACATCAAGGCCACTTGAGGTCTGTCCCCTATCCTTCAATCAGAGCCAATCAGAGCTGGAAGTTCTGACGTCGCCACAACCCCTGAAAAAGTAGCAGACGAACTTGCGCTCCTCATTATCTCTCACGTCACGCCACTGCGGCACTGCGCATGCGTAGACGCTCCTCCCCGATATAGTTTGTGCGCACGCACCCACCTCGCGTGGGAGACCGTTAGTAAACAGGGTGCTGGTGTATCATATATCAAAGGCGCATGCATGGGGTCTTTGGCGTCTATCCAAAACCCCGTTCTTGATACTCTCTTCGCACAGGTCAGTGCTGGCCATCGAATTCTACGGTCAATGCGGAATGTAGGGCCATAGTAACCGAGCTACATGAACCGCATGGGACGTTCCCTACTGCGACCTAAGACAGATTCGCGTCGTAGCCTTATCTGCCAGCGAAACTCTCAGTACGAATATGAACTAATGATAACCACAACCACCAGACTGCTAAAACTACAAAGAGAAATACATATTCGTCAACCGAATATTTAACGAACAAGTGTCTAATTTAACTAATGACTATTCGATAAGTGAGAAAAAATGTTACTAACAAAACCCCATCTGAAAAATTAATGGATAGGTGACTAAATAAACAAATTACTCAATGAAGAGTAAAATATATTATACTATATATGCAAATAAATATGTAAGTATAAATATAAACAGTGTACCCAAAATAAATTATGTTTTTCTTAGCCGCAAAAATAAACTACGAATCGCGGAACGCTCAGCTCCGCCTGAATGTAGCGCTATAGAGGTACAAACCAGATGCCGAAGATTCTTAGCTAATCTTTGTTTTAATCAAAAGTTCAGTTATTTTCAGAAAGTTTCAGAGCGAACTTGGGGCTCGTTGCCGCGATATCCATCCAAGTGTTCGTGGGCTTCGTCAACCGCCATTTCTTCATAGAAAACTTACAATTGCTTATGACTTTCAAATTAGATAACGACATGCTCCGAAACTCTGGTATCTGGACCGAACTGCTAGCGCTACATTTGGGGCATGTCTAGACGTTCGGCGATGAATAGTTTATGTTTGCGGTAAAAAAAAAAAAAAAAAAAAAAAAAAAAAAAAGCAAATACTCTACGGGGAGGGAAGGGGGGGGGGGGGCACCTGGTACAACTGCATATGGAATAACTCAAACCATGCATGCGAGAACGATTCTTTCATTCATCATGAAAGCATCCTTCCTCACGACAACCCACTCTCTCCAAGAAGCATCCAGTCAAAACGAGCCGTGAATCATCGCCGTCAAGTCAACAGCATGCAGCGTGTCATATGACCGCAGCGACGCTCGAATCTGGCGCGACCAGAGAGCCTGGGAACTCGGAAGCCCCGAAATCGGATGCTGCCCATCTTCTCTCTCCGCCCTTCTCTATGGAGGGCTTTCCCAGTTCTGATTCTTTATCTTGGTCCCCGGCCACCCGATCTGCTCCCGGGAACGAAGGTCGCCGAGATTTCCGCGCGAAGACGCCAGAGGCGTCGCGCGATTTTAACTCCAGACAGGCCAGAGCGCATGGTGGCGTTGGTCATCTGGACATCAGGTCATCCAGTCTTCCAGACAGGCGTAGTATCCGACCAGTCTGCAGAAGCCGGAGTTCCGTGGAGCGGAGTGCTAGGGTGTTACAGGGAGTTACACGCTAAGGTGGTGTTGTATCCCCTTTAAAGATATTGAGATGGGGTTCTTTGTGGCTTTCTTCTTGCTGGGCGTCTGGGCGTCGGTGAGGGCCGAGGAAGGACGCCTAATGGTTCCCGCTTACTTGGCTCCCCTGTCAGACAAGATGGTGGACTACATCAATTTCATCAACACAACCTGGAAGGTGAGGGATCATGATACTTCGGGTCATCTGGGAAGAAAGCTGCTGTGTCCTAACTGCACGCGTTTGCAAGTATTACTTGAAATTGTGTAGCGAGTTGATAATTGTAAGCATCTCGAATCAGTTACCAAACTATGAGAATGTGTTTGTCCTCCGTATCGTTCGTCGACTCTGGTTATAATGATGTGCAACGTTAGCCAGCTCGCTTGTTTATAAACCTAAGCTTGTCTTCCGTTAATTTTTTTTTTCCTTTGGGGGAGGCCAGGTTTTCTCCCCTAAAGTAAGGTTACGATTTTTTTTCTTCTTCATATAGAATACCGTTTTCAATGATTCCTTACAACGCTGCCACTGCGGACTTAAGAACACGAGTATGGCGTGAAAATGAGCAAGCCAATTCCTTTAACTTTACTAATTGACATTTTCATTATTCCTTTCAGGGCGCACCGCCGTTAGATTTTAGAAAAGAAAACCGTTGTCTGCAATATTCAGTGCCGAACTTAGGCTGTCACGGGCTTTTGCGGTGATCACGTGACCCCAAAATAACACGCCGCTGCCAGATGGGTCACTGACGACATTTCGAGCATGGACGCTCATGTGACTTTTGGTACATCAGTCTCTTTGCCGCTCAAATTCAGTACTGAATACCTCAAAACGCACGTTAGTTTCTTCTGCTTTTTAATCCAGCAAGTGTTCAGAACTATTCTGTCGACGGATTACAGACCTTTGATTGCACAGCGTCAGCTACAACCAGGCTAGAGATAAGCATCAAGATGATTTAAATCACGATTTAAATATTGATTTAAATCGTCATTCAAACCATGATGAAAATCAGAAAGGTGATGATTTAAATCAAACCTTCCCCGCATAAATAATCCCCAAGACACTTCTTATTTGCCGCTTGTATATCATTTTATCCTCTCTATAGTATCCAGAAATAATGGTTGCGGCGCAAGCTAGCTAATAAACGTTGATGCTTAAAACAAACAAACAAACAAACAAACAAACGGGACAAGGGATTTTGTTGCGTTTGTCACTATCCTTTTCGCTTGTCTCGGGTTTTCTTTAAGTTCTATGTTCAGTTGTTTTGTATTTAAATCAAAGAATCCTCAAGCAAGGAAGGTTTCAGCAGGCTGAACACAGACAAAAAAGTGGTGCTCTTCCGAGCAGATCAGAACTCCGTGATTTTTTCTCTGCCTTCGACTTTGTTCGTCTGTTACGTAATGTCCCAATGGAAGCAAATCAGAACGTGGAAGAAAGAACAAAAGCAAGAAAAGCAATGTTATATTTCAAGCAGATCAGAATTAAAAAAAAAAAAGTTTTTCACCAGCTAAATATTTAGGCTGCGTTTGTTGTAGTATGGCGGGGTCTACACCAGTAAAATTTAATGAAACTGTACCTTAAAAGTTTAAATTTACAGTAAATTCGGTCTTACGGATTGATTGTATAGTCATCGGACGGATGGATCAATGGCTCTGCCTTGTTTGACAATACACATAATGATAAGGAATAAAAACATTTCTAGCTACAGTTATTAAAATCAAATTAGTCCGATATTAAAAAAAATTAAAATCTGAATCATTGATAAAAAAAGTCAATTTGTTCTCCACCCCGTCTAAAAAAAATATTTTAGAAAGCCTAATTAGCGACGTTTGGGAAATTAGTTGACTAATTACGACGTATCTCACGCATCCCGACTTTTGCCACCGTCAGTAAAGTTATTCAGAAGCCACCATAATAACCCTCACTTTATAAGCTTTCTGTGTCAAATACCCTTTAATCTCGAAAGACAGGCTGATATTCACTTGATAAGAGTTTCAATCGCGTTTCGAGGCGCGACATTACACCTCAAAACATGTTGGAATCGTGGCGAAAAAACAAAAACAAAAACAAAAAAAAAACAAAAAAACAATTTTCTCTTATTTTGCGGGCATCACGGTCCCTTTTTGCAGAAAGGCGACTTATTCGGGACGCGCCCACGCTGCATACTGTATCGTATAGACGCTTTGCAGCAGCTGTGCATGGGCGCCGCCATAACTGACCTTCAGTTTCTGTTCCCCCTTATTACGTTTACTTCACTTCATTATTACCATAGCAGGCCAGGTTATTGACATCTTAAATTTTATTCTGTCTTGCTCCCCAGCATTGGCCTTTGTGGAGGCTCGTCCACGCCAATTTCAGTGGCTCGGTATCTCGGTAAAACAAGAGAAGGTCAGCAATGGCGGCTGTATTCTGGCGCGTGTGTAAAGCGTCTATAAAAAGAAGACGGTTTACACACACCGTCTGGGGCGTCTTTCTTCCCAGTACGACGGTCCCGCCACATTAGAGCGTTTTAGGGAACCGTTTTTGCACATCCGATACGGTACGACGGTCTCTCGGGTACGAACTGCGCATGCGCTACCGCAGAAGACTCGCACATGCGCAGTTCGTACCGCGGTGGGCCCTTCGTACCGTATCGAATGTGCAAAGGTCGACGGTTCCCTAAACCTCTCTATTAGGGAGTTTTAGGGAACCGTTCTTGCACTTCCTGTACGGGACGATGGGCCCTCCGCGGTACGAACTGCGCATGCGCTACCGCAGAAGACTCACGCATGCGCAGTTCGTACCGGAGGGCCCATCGTACCGTATCGGATGTGCAAAGGTCGACGGTTCCCTAAACCTCTCTATTAGGGAGTTTTAGGGAACCGTTCTTGCACTTCCTGTACGGGACGATGGGCCCTCGGGTACGAACTGCGCATGCGCTACCGCAGAAGACTCACGCATGCGCAGTTCGTACCGGAGGGCCCATCGTACCGTATCGGATGTGCAAAGGTCGACGGTTCCCTAAACCTCTCTATTAGGGAGTTTTAGGGAACCGTTCTTGCACTTCCTGTACGGGACGATGGGCCCTCGGGTACGAACTGCGCATGCGCTACCGCAGAAGACTCACGCATGCGCAGTTCGTACCGGAGGGCCCATCGTACCGTATCGGATGTGCAAAGGTCGACGGTTCCCTAAACCTCTCTATTAGGGAGTTTTAGGGAACCGTTCTTGCACTTCCTGTACGGGACGATGGGCCCTCGGGTACGAACTGCGCATGCGCTGCCGCAGAAGACTCACGCATGCGCAGTTCGTACCGGAGGGCCCATCGTACCGTATCGGATGTGCAAAGGTCGACGGTTCCCTAAACCTCTCTATTAGGGAGTTTTAGGGAACCGTTCTTGCACTTCCTGTACGGGACGATGGGCCCTCGGGTACGAACTGCGCATGCGCTACCGCAGAAGACTCACGCATGCGCAGTTCGTACCGGAGGGCCCATCGTACCGTATCGGATGTGCAAAGGTCGACGGTTCCCTAAACCTCTCTATTAGGGAGTTTTAGGGAACCGTTCTTGCACTTCCTGTACGGGACGATGGGCCCTCCGCGGTACGAACTGCGCATGCGCTACCGCAGAAGACTCACGCATGCGCAGTTCGTACCGGAGGGCCCATCGTACCGTATCGGATGTGCAAAGGTCGACGGTTCCCTAAACCTCTCTATTAGGGAGTTTTAGGGAACCGTTCTTGCACTTCCTGTACGGGACGATGGGCCCTCGGGTACGAACTGCGCATGCGCTACCGCAGAAGACTCACGCATGCGCAGTTCGTACCGGAGGGCCCATCGTACCGTATCGGATGTGCAAAGGTCGACGGTTCCCTAAACCTCTCTATTAGGGAGTTTTAGGGAACCGTTCTTGCACTTCCTGTACGGGACGATGGGCCCTCGGGTACGAACTGCGCATGCGCTACCGCAGAAGACTCACGCATGCGCAGTTCGTACCGGAGGGCCCATCGTACCGTATCGGATGTGCAAAGGTCGACGGTTCCCTAAACCTCTCTATTAGGGAGTTTTAGGGAACCGTTCTTGCACTTCCTGTACGGGACGATGGGCCCTCCGCGGTACGAACTGCGCATGCGCTACCGCAGAAGACTCACGCATGCGCAGTTCGTACCGGAGGGCCCATCGTACCGTATCGGATGTGCAAAGGTCGACGGTTCCCTAAACCTCTCTATTAGGGAGTTTTAGGGAACCGTTCTTGCACTTCCTGTACGGGACGATGGGCCCTCGGGTACGAACTGCGCATGCGCTACCGCAGAAGACTCACGCATGCGCAGTTCGTACCGGAGGGCCCATCGTACCGTATCGGATGTGCAAAGGTCGACGGTTCCCTAAACCTCTCTATTAGGGAGTTTTAGGGAACCGTTCTTGCACTTCCTGTACGGGACGATGGGCCCTCCGCGGTACGAACTGCGCATGCGCTACCATAGCAAACTCGCACATGCGCAGTTCGTACCGTGAAGGGTACCGTATCAGATGGGCACAAACGGTTTCCTAAAACTCTCCATTGGTCATACAGAAATGGTCTGCAGACGCGTGTTCGAATTAACCGTACGAACGTACAAAGCGAGCGCGCTTCGAGTATGCTTGAGGCGTGCTATTCACAGAAACTTGAATGAACACAGAGTCTTGTTTTCTGATGTATACGAGCAGTGTTAAGATATGTAAGAAACTCTTTCGGGCAAGCATATTTCTACAAGGTTTGTAGGTAATTATTTGTATAGATCTTTTTACAAAGTGCTCCTCCTCAAAGCGTATATAAAAAAAAAGAAAAAAGAAACAGGTTGCTGGGCAAATTGCGTTGTACGCGAAACGCGTGGCGTCAAAACGCTCTCGAGTCTCTAAAGACGCGTGACAGGGTGTCAAGTTCCTGTCAGCCGGACGCTTCTCCATTTATCTGCTTTGCAGATCCCTCTGTTCCCTCGTCCGGTGTCCCCCGGGTATCTAATTTGGGACCGCTATATGTTGCTTATTAGTTTCATTCATCGTACTGAAATGTGCATAACACATTCTAAGTTAGTTGTTATTCACCGATGATTTAAAGCTGTCCTTACGCGTCGGGTCACAAGCTGACCGCGCGTATATTTACGGGACGATGTGTCACACGCGTGCATGAGGGGTGTTTATCCCATCATTTAACGATCTATCCTAATAGAACATAGGTGTTATCAATGTACATAGAACACGGCAACCGATTTCTAACGACTACGTTCTCGGTACCGCTCCTGTTTTACGCGACAGCACAGTTCGTGACCGTGATGTTTATTTTGATAGCCATCTTTCTTTTTCTTTTCATGTATCGCAGATCGCCAGCTCTGCTTTTAAATTGCTGGACATGATTTATTGTTAGACGAAGGAGTTTAGAATTCCCTTGTGTAGTATTCGTCTTTTTTTTGTAGCTTCATTCGTTCCAGAATTGAGTTCGCCAGTGTTGTTTGGAACTATCTTATCATATCCGAATCAGAACAAATTGAACACGTTCAGAAGAGGCTTATTCGCATTATTTATGGCCGCTGTTTCTATAGAAAATGTCTTTATGAGTATGCCTTCACTTTTAGAGACCTTAACTTACAAACCTTGTGAAGCAGAAGAGTCATGCGAGACGTATTACTTTTAAATAGAAATGATTCACGGTCAACTTGATTGTGCTATGTTATTTTCTGTGGTTTTTCACGCGCCTAGCCGTGTTAGTAGACATGCCTGTCCGTTTTATCCCTTTCATCCGGAGAAATTACGTCTCATTACCGCCATACAACACTTTTATTAATATGTCCACCAACTTGGTGGATATTTTTGTTAATTACGAACATTTTAAGCTTGAAGTTGAGTTATTCTTGTACACACAGCTACCATTTCCTTTTTCAACATTTTCTATAATATTGCATGCGTGGATGTATGCATGTTGCTATGATCGTATAACGGTTTGTGAGCATGCTATATTTTGTGCCTAAGTGCCTCATACAAAGACTTGGCCGTTTTGAGGCCACGAAGAACCAAATAAATAAACAAACATATAAAGGGCAGGTGTGGCGTTCCCGCCAAATGGCACCCAAAGTCACGGCGATGTGTCGTGACAGTCGCTTAATAATTTAACTTAGATTAAACATATAGATTATTAAGACACACCCTTAATAATCTAAAAGGTTTGGGTAGCCAGCCCCCCCCCCCCCCCCCCACACACACACACACACATATACACACTTAAAACCCATTAGTGTCATCTCGCGGCCACGCCTTTTATCCAGGCATTACGACATGCCGAACACCTAGCCAAAGAATGTTTCACGTTAAAGACCGACGACCAGTTCGCGCTTTCCACTTTTCCCCGCTTCCCCCTCTCTCTCCTCCTCTACCCTGTCCACTGTTGCCCGTTTCCTCCTCCCCCATGGTGAGCAGGATGTTCTGCCTTGCAGAATCTCGAGTTTGTTCGTCGGCCTTTAAGAATATCGGACTCTGTCTCAATTATAAGGGAGTTGTAGTAGACCGTTTCCGCAGCCCGCTAAGCACCCGGATAGCGCACCGTAATCCGCCACAAGACCTTGAACTATGCAGAAAAGGCTGGCGGCGCGCATGCGCAGTTGCGGCGTTTTCTTCACGGATACCGGAGGAGAAAAAGATAGGTCTCATTGTGTATATCACCCCGGCGGTAGCGCATTCCTTGAAGGTCCACTTGAAACACACTTGGTACTGAATCTTCTGTAAGCGGTTTAATTTTCGCGAGGACCCCACTTTGGTACATTTCACGACTTTATAGCATATCTCGAAAAATAGATTACACAAGCATTCCCCCCCCCCCCCCCCCCTCCCAATAGTAATGAATACATAGCATATAACACTCACAATCGCATAATTTTCTGTCTGCAAAGATTCCCGAAACCACCACCGCGTCGCAAAAATTTGAGAAATATTGAGCCCGCGAAAGTAAGGAGTCGTTTACAGAAGACACAACGTGGGCCAAGTTGATAAAATGTTCTAGAAAAACGGACCGCAAATATTTCAGATTCACTGCCTCGCGCTTCGCAAGAGTAAAACGTGATACGTTATTCAAGATCTCAGCCGGTATATCGTGTTGCACGTTTTATACCATCTCGAGATTTGGAAACATGCCCGGGCTCTGCCACTGGGGAATACCTTGAATAACGCAGTGCGAGTGATCATTTCTGAAAGACTGCAATCGCAAAGCATTATTTTTTGTTTGTTACGGTCTATATACGAAACTGTGGGTAGATAAAGTCGACTTCCAGCTTTGGAAACATCCGAAAGCGAAATCAAGCGAGTCAAAAATGGCAAACATCAAATAAGATGTTTTTTTAATGTATGCAATGCAGATAGTTAAATTGCTCCCTGGATAAAAAAAAAAAAAAAAAATCATCTAATTTTTTTTTGTTTTATTTTTCTTCTTTTGCTAAGTATACTATCAGGGTGACCTCAGCGTCGGCGTACGACATTGCTTCCAATAAAAAAAGTTGTTTGATCATTAAAGAAGTCGTTCACTTGTCTAAGCTTGTTTGGATGATATTCTTTAAAGCAAACTTGTTTTTGCTCTTATTCGCGAAAGAAAACGAACATTCATATTCTTTATTTCCACCTTCCCTAAACAACAACAACAACAACAAAAAGTATGTTGGGCAATTGTGTTGCATACATGAAACCACTGACCTCAGTGACAATTGCTGGATCGCGCTTCCCACTCCCGCGAGTGAAGCCACCGGACGGCCATCTTGCTCATTGACGATTTGCGGTTTTGCTAGCGTTACAGAGGCTGACGGCAGCGTGCTGAAGACACGTTTTCTCTTCGTTCGTCGTCATTCGTCAACGAAGATTTTTAAGACCCTGTGTAAGGTTGAGACCTGCCATTGTAAACACGCGGAAATTTTTACAAATGTGCAGTGCGGTAGGAAAAAAAACCACAACTCGTCAAAAGCAAGTTTGGCCAGTCTCGCGGCGTGATCAAATGTTCCTTGGCACACCGAAGTACTGCGTCTCTGCAAGATTTTGTACTCTTGATTTTGTACAATTAATTTGATTACCAGCAACGTCTAAAAAACAAAAAAAAAGAAAAAAAAACGCGCCGCTAATGGAGCAAACGTATCGAAGATTTGCTCCCATTTCTGACAAATGCCGTGAGATGGCGCAGCACGACAGGAGCTTGAGGAGCAGCCTTTATTGTCCCACACGTTTTCCACGGCGCGAGGTGCGCGGCCTTCAGGCGAGTAAGGGTAACGCGTTACCAGTGACGTCGTTACTTTCTACACTGGTGTTGCTTGATGAACCTGTGAAAAGGGACTGTTCTAGGGAAGATTCCCTTCCGTCCACGCGCAGGCTGGCCACAACGAAGGTCACCGGGACTTGGAAACCGTTCGGCGCAAATTGGGGGTAAGCCGGGACAACCACAAGTACCGGCTTCCCGAACTGGTGCACGACACCCTGGAGATGGACATCCCAGCCCAGTTCGACTCGAGGCAACAGTGGCAGGACTGCCCCACCATCCGGGAGATCCGGGACCAAGGAGCGTGCGGATCCTGCTGGGTACGTCCACCGGGTCGGGTCGTCCACATGGACATATACCGTATGCCCTGCTGGTCTATAGCTAAGTACGCCTTTTATGTCTGTTATACCCTACATCTTATGGGCGTCAATAGACGTTTGCAATTACGGCATCTGGGCGCCGTAATATTGCTGCTGGTATGGGTAGATCGTCTGATAGTCAAGCATTGCTGAGGCCGTGGGTACGCCTCAGCAATGCTTGACTATCAGACGATCTACCGACACTAGCAGCAAGATGGCGGCGCCCAGAGGCAGTAACTGCAAACGCCTATACACAAACACGTGGTCTTGACGTCACGCCGCTTCGGTGGCGCTGTTGTCGCAGACGTTTTACTTGACGAGAATCTGGTTTCTGCGCACGCGAAGAGCCCCGGGCAAGCGCAGACCTGTTTCTAAACAGCGAGCATGCAGTGATCTACGCATGCCCCTAACACCCCCTAGCACATTTCAGGGCTGCTTCTAAGAAACCCCAGAATTGCGGACACCATATGCACATACCTATAATATGCGCCTCCCCGTGGCCTGTCCCAGAAATTTGTAACCTCTCTAAACCCCTGAAACCAAAGCGGATATCAGAATCGTTGGGGAGCGGTGCTCGCGTACCCCAATGGTTCTGATGCACTTTGGAGGTGTATATGAGCTTCTACTCTTTAGCGTGGTGGAATAGACAACGCGCTGAACATAGCTGTTTCCTGCAGGCATTCGGCGCAGTCGAATCAATGTCAGACCGACACTGCATCCACTCTGGAGCCAAGAACATCGTGCATCTAGCCGCGGATGACGTCCTGTCCTGCTGCTGGGGTTGCGGTTCGGGGTAAGCGAGGCTTGTCTTATATGGAATGCGGTGTCATTTTTTTCGGCTGGTTCACACATTTGCGTTCGAGTGTCATCGACTGCCTTGCAACAGCGCGTGACTGCTTTCGACGAGGGTGGCACACTGGCGCCATCTATCGGGCAGCCCTGAAATACTTCCGAAATGCGTATAAATGGACTGAAGGTTCTGCAGTATTTGCCAGATTAAATCTACTTACTGTGAGAAATTGTATTTTATACGTCATAAACCTCGTCCGAATAATTCGAGCCCATGGCGAAAGCGTGATGCGTAAATTAAATGTAACGCAGACGGAAAGTGTCCCAGAGCCACCAGATAGACGGCGCCATTCCGTTATCTTGTCGTGCGCGGTAAAAAGCGGCTCAACGCAGTCGATTACACTCAAATACAAATGTGTGAATCACTCTGAAACGCAAGGGCGGCTAGGGCCTACTCATAAAGAGAAAAGTGGCATCCCGTCCTTCCGAACTGGATTTGATTTCGTTGGCCTCTTCCTGTTTGTAGCGGGTGATCAGAGAACTTAGGATCCTGTATCCAGCCAGTGGGCTCCTCTGTCACTTTTGCTTCCACTGTCTCTTCCGTAGGTAGTCCATTCCACAGTGCCATCGCTGCTGCGACTAGGGTATGGTACCTGGAACGCGTCTCCGACTGGTGTGTTTACCGCGTCACAAAAAAAAAAAGTAGAAGTGATCCCTTTGATTTTCGTTTGATGACGTCGCAGAATGGTCATGCTGTCGTCGGTCGCAATCCTGGCAGTGTCACAGGAGCGATAGTGGACGTGGCAGACGAATGTTCTACTGCAGGTCTCTCTCTCTCTAGCTTGACAGCCCACGGAAGCTTCAAAAACAGCCAGCAGATGGAGCTCCATGGCCACAGCAGCACTCATTTTTGCTCGTACGTTTTGCCGAGACTTCTAGCCCCAACCACCAGGATCGCGACATCCGGCAGCAAGACAAGTCTGCTCCCATGACGTCATTTGTTGCCACTTGGGACTACTTTTTATATGTGGTATATTTAGCAATATAGGCGGCTAAGCACACCAGAAAGAAGGAGAAAAGGATTGCGAGAACATTTCCATGACGCCCATGACGGCGCATGTGCAGATGCAACGGTGGCTACCCGGCTGCCGCTTGGAGCTACTGGGTTGAGAAGGGCATAGTGACTGGCGGCAACTACGACACCGACGAAGGCTGCATGCCCTACCCTGTCCCTTCCTGCGACCACCACATCAACGGGACCCTGGGGCCCTGTGGCCAGGACCCGCCCACGCCCAAGTGCGTGCGGCTCTGCCGCAAGGGATACAACGTAGACTTCAAGGACGACAAACACTACGGTGAGGTTACCTGGTCCTTTTATATATTTTATAAGTTGTTCCTAGAAAAACAATATATACGTCAATACATACAAATATCTCGCGCCGCAAAATTCCAGGAAAACCCTAAATTCAGTCCTCACCCCTGTCCGTTTCGATCTGGATGAGCATTGTACGGGCGTCCGGTCGAGTATCGCTACTGTGGGATGCGCGTTAAAGACTGGTTCAGTCGAGCGTGTTGTGATTGGGAACACTTAAATATAGAAAGACACAGACAACCACACTCTTTTAGAATGTGGTTGTTCGTGAAAATCCTTAGTGTTTTTATTCTTTCCTTCTAAGCGTTAAAGACGCCCAGGCTAGCCGTGGTACTACACTGGCTCATTGACTCATCTAGCACAGACAGCGAAGACGCTAGAGGCCCATTAGGGCTGACTACCTTCCCGCTTTCTGAGCAAACACATAACTCAATTACTTTAATATATACAGTGATCAGGATCTTTAGTCAATGGCTAGGGACGGATCCTCCAAGAAGAATGGAATATGAAACGAAAAACTGGAGCATGCATTAGTAAACGTAATAACTATCAACTTCGATATTCTATGGATAAAGAATATAGTATGCATACATTATCTTAACACATGATCTATAAAAAACATATATCGTCCATTTCCCCAGTCAATGCACATGATTGACGATAAAACACAATAAATGCCCTTAATAAAACAAATGTATATATATTATAATTGAGTGCAATACAAGTAAATGTTGGATAGATCTAAATATATTGAACTATAAATAATATTTGAAGATTTTTTTAGCACTCATTATTTTTATATATAACTAGGGTTCCGTGTTACCGGAGTTTATTTCTCGTAAAATTCGGAGGGTGTCTTTCAGAGCTCATTCCTTTCCCAAAATTCGGAGTTTATCCAGGTTCATTTCTGATAGATTCCGGATTCTTCGTAGTTTAAAATATTACATTGCTGTGTGCCCAAATACAATATAAATATATATTAATACAATATATTAATACAATATAAAAACAAATTTTATATGGACACAAACCTTAGTAGGTTGACGTCGACTCGTAGAGAAATTTTGTCTTTTTTTAACTTTCGATCCAGGTAATGTTACGTTCTAAATACTTTCGAGTTCTATTGCAACCGTTAACATCATAGTCCCGCAAAGTAGCTTTCTACGATCCGTAGCTCCGTGAAAAAAGAGGACCACGGTCCTCTTTTCTCACGAACACCCGGTACATCAAGTGGCGTAAGTAACCAGTGTTTCTGCCCAAGCAGGTAAATCTTCCTACTCCGTGCCCAGCAACGAGACCCAGATTCAGATGGAGATAATGAAGAACGGTCCCGTGGAAGGTGCCTTTACTGTCTACGCAGACTTCCCCCTCTACAAGTCCGGTGAGTCATTCGTTAGAAATTGCGTTTGCGAAAGTCTATTTTTGATTCTGAGACGATGGTCGCCATTAGCGTACCTCGTACCTGAAGGTGGTTTCATCTCTTATATAGTTATAGTTTACTTTTTTTTTAAATTATTAAAAGGAAAGAAAACTGAAGGATATGGTAATAAGGTGCCATGGACTGGTTTAATCCCTTGACGGGGATGTCAGGATAGGTACATGAATAATATTCCGACATCAGAATGAAACGAAGGAAGATTAATAATTTAAAGAAGAAAACAAATATAGTATGAAATGGTCATTACTCGTGCAAAAAGGGCTTTTCCGTAGCTGCGACGACCGCCCACGACGTCGACATCTGTGCAAAGTGTCTCACATAAAGGTATCGTTTTAAAACTGCGTGTCCTGCAAATTAAGTGCTGATCAAACCGCTGAAAGTGTATCTTCAATGATCAACCATGGCAAGGGTAAAACGAAGGCCGTAGACCAGTGCTTAGGTGCACAATCAAAGATATCGATTAAAGGCCGTAGAAGACCAAGTGGCTGAGGCCCATGTGTACATGCGCCTCAGCCACTTGTACTCTTTACGAACTAAAGTTGGTAAGGAAACACGCAGGTGCAACCTGATGTTCAGCGGTTTAGCCCGCAGAAGAAAGCATGGACGAAAGACATACCAGAAACTAGTAAAATGGCAACATCGGGAGGCATGCACGCTCAGAATAGCACACACGCGCAAAAGAACTTTCTAAAAACTAGCTCGTCATGATGCCGTCATGTTCTAAATACGCCTTTATTTGTTTGAATTGATAAGACGAGACACTATACTTCGTCTCACCCTACGATGAACTAAAGGCAGAAGCTACAGACCGCCAGATCCAATCACGAGCCACTTAGACATTGCGTGGGATTTCGCTTCGATGCGCGTATCGGCACCCGCGTCTCGAATCACTAATGGGGAGGGGCGGACGGTAGTTTGGATTGAATAGCACTGAGTGACTCAACAATTCTACATTGCAAAGAAAGCTATGTCATACAGGCTCTTTGCAGTGTCGAAGCTATAAAAATGATGCAGCGCTTTTGGACTGGGAGGATCATTCGTCCACCCCTAACCAATGCTAAGCGTGTCATATTTTAGCTTGCAACGTGATTGGACCTTGCGGCCCGTGGCTTTGGCCTTTAGTCCATCGTAGGATGAGACGAAGTATAGGGAAGTCACGAAGCGTTTGTCATCAAAACAAGGGCTCCGATAAATGCATCAGTGAGTCGTCTGTGGCACTGTTATACTTCGTCTCATCCTACGATGGACTAAAGGCCAAAGCCACGGGCCGCCAGGTCCAATCACGTTCCACGCTAAACTATGACACGCTTACCATTGGTTAGGTTTGGACGAATATTGCTCCGAATCCAAAAACGCTGCGTCAGTTTTATAGCTACGACACCGCAATGAGCCAGTAAGCCGTGGCTTTCTTTGCAATGTAAAATTGCTGAGTCACTCATTGCTCGATACGATCCACTGTCGGCCCATTCCCATCAGTCATCCGAGACGTGGCGTACGTGCTTCGAAGCGAAGTACCACACAATGTCTAAGTGGCTCCTGATTGGATCTGGGGGTTCGTAGCTTCTGCCTTTAGTCCATCGTAGGGTGAGACGAAGTATAGCTGTGTTCCCAAATCTACTCGATCTTACTTCAGGGTAAGGGTTTTGTACCTTGGCGTTCTAAAACCTACCCGCGTCCAGCGTTTTCCAATGCGTGTTGTCACGTGACGCGGCCCGTCGGAGTAACTCGGATCCATTTGGGTAAGATTTGGTATACAGCGACAGTTAGCCAATGTTGCACGTCGAGCGTGCCTCATCGTTGCAGACTAAAAAAGTAACGTCACGTGGTATTCTCTGCGCTTGATTGAATCAGTTGGCGGTAACGGAACTAAAGGACAAGAAATACCATGATCTAGCGCTTTCCGAGAAGCTTGATTGATTGGCTCAGCGTTGATAGCGCTTGGACTGAAGGTTAAAAAGAACAAAGTTTTTGATACCCCATGAACGTATACCGATAAGCGCATGTCATGTGCTCACGCGCACACCAACAAGCGAGCATATCGTTGATTTTATCTAAACCTGCGACAGACTACAGCCAAAGCTAGAGGCCGTCAGGTCCAATCACGAGTTGGTGCCTCTTTTTGACCTCAAAAGTTGGTGCCTCTTCCTGACCTCGAGATACTGTGGCAGGAAGTTCATGCTGTCTAGGCTTCACATTTGTGGAAGAGGGAAAACCGTTTTTCTCTCTTTCAACTAAAAAAAAAAAAAAAAAAAAAATCAGCAGCAAGATGGTTCAAGGGCCGCTACCCTGAAGCATAGCTTATTTACATGGCTCTAACTGCTACCATGGATCGTGAAAGATATTTGATCTGCTGGCAGGCTTTTGGCAAAACAACCGAGCTGAGGTAATTTTAAGGGGCCGCTGACAACCCCATGATTTGTTTTTAACTGTCTCGGACGCTTCAAAAATGCGTTAAAAACATAGCAAAAAAAAAAAAAAGAATGAAAAGAATGGCCCGCGAAAGTGTTTGTTAAAGTTTATGTACTCCTCCCTCAATTAGAGCCCCTCCTCGCTTCTTTCTTTGGTGACGTAATTGGTGGAGACGTTTTTGAAAACGTTAAGAGGTGTCGCAGGTCGTATATCTATAATTGCAGAAATGCACATTGTCACTGCGCAATATACACACCAAAACAAATGCGATTTGGCACGGAACACACATTTATTTTTTGACTATGGCTCGGCAACACTAAGACCGCAGTTTTGGTTCCACGCATGCGCAGTGTGGAACACGGAACGCTAACGCAAACGCGCAGTGCTCGCGTTCGCTCGCACACACGCCATACTAAAACTCACTTTTAACTTCTTGCCTGACTGCACCTCAATACCCATCTGACCGGCAGAGAGAGAGAGAGAGAGAGAGAGCAGTGACGGTGATTGAGGGAGACATCACACTGAACACACGAAACAACAAAACTGCATGAACCCTGCGCTAAGGCAGAAGATCGAGTATACGGAATAAGCTAATAGTCAAAAACTACGTCCCGAGATGCCGGCGATTGGCACGATCCAAAGAATGTAGGATGGCCCTGTAACATTAGTCATGCAACAACTATCTGCAGCCATGTTGGAAACATACTTATGTATGAACGAGCACGCTTCGAAGATGCTTTAGGCATGTCTGA
The DNA here is from genome assembly GCF_016920785.2 of Ixodes scapularis. NCBI lineage: Eukaryota > Metazoa > Arthropoda > Arachnida > Ixodida > Ixodidae > Ixodes > Ixodes scapularis. The sequence goes on along the minus strand of NW_024609837.1, from coordinate 15,492,629 downwards.
AGATTATTCTGTCATTATGCCCGCAGAGAAACTCCGCGTCGTTTGCATGATGCGTGAGCAGTGCCTGAGGGACATCACATGAGGGACATCACAACCTCAGAGTTGCCATGGACCAGCTAAGATGAAGATTCAATCCAAGGACAGCTAATAATCGAAACCTACGTCTCGAGATTGCCAGAGATTCGCGTGATCCGAAGAACGTCGATGCCCCTCTTAGAGCGTTGTGCGGCTCGTGTGCGACGTGCCCAGGTGCGCGCAGAGATAGGCCAGTGCCAAGTGCAACCGGATGATCAGCTGGCAGCAGGAAGCAAGGGCGCAGCTGCCGGGAGAGGAGGGTCCCATCCGATGGAGAGGAGGAAACCGCGGTTTGGGGAGAGGAGGGATGCCTTCAGTACAGGGAGCCGCTGTTATATTTAACAGAGGTCGACTGGGCAATCAGCGTGTGCGCGGTGGGAATTGGAACGCGTCGAGCAACAAAATTTCCGCGGGGACTTGCCTGAACGACGAAGCGCGCGCTGTCACCGGCGGATACTGCCAGTGCCAAGCTGCCCGAAGGCCATGTCTGAGGCCACCAAGGACGGCGATGCGGCACCGGCTAAGGCCAAGGGTCTCAGCAAGTTTCCAGGTACGCCGGCAACGGACGCCTGCAGCAGCTGCAGCAAGACGCTTTACCCAATGGAGCGGATGGAAGTGAACGGCTTGGCGATGCACAAGAACTGCTTCCGATGCAGCCACTGCCGCTGCAACCTCAGGCTCGGCAACTACACCGTCAGTTGCGGGAAACTGTTCTGCGGGCCGCACTACAAGCAGCTATTCCTGATCAAAGGCAACTACGACGAAGGCTTTGGCCGCGAGAAATGGTCCAAGCCCGCGCCGTTGTCTGCTGAGGGAGCTACTGAGCAATGAGTGAGACCATCCCGACATTGCCGGTCAACAACGTACTGACGTAAAAGAACTAACTGTTCGTGGACCTTATTGTCGTTCTTAAAGCGTGTCGTTTTTTTTTTTTTTTTTTTTGCATGTGGCGATTTTGCTGTAGTCCCGTGGTCATCTTTCTAGAAGTGTTGTTCGGCCAGCGCTTTGCTTGTTTGTTTGTCTAAGTTCGTAGGTTTTAGAAAGTTCGCCGTGCTTTTAAGTTGCTGTAGAGCTGGTACCTGTTTTGTGCGAATGACATGGTTGTGATCTCCGAGGATTCCGTTCTATTTGTTTGGAGGTGCGCTTCAAAATAAAAACCGAGCTAAGGCCTTCATTATTGACTGAAGTTTGATGGCCAGGTCTTCGCTTGCATGTCTGACCTTGCTCGCTGTGTTGTCTCGTTGAAGTTTGCGCTACTCCAAGCGAATTGGTTTGCCTCAAAAAATTCGTTGCTCTTTTCTTATTTTCAGTTTAGGCTCAGTCAAGACCGCGATGGCGTTGTTTGTTCTCCAGACTCCAGAAGCAGGATACAAAAAAACAGTTTATCTTATTTGATGAAGTTCAGCTTTCTTAAAAAGAACGAAGAAACTAAAGTCATCTTGTATATGAAAAGAAAAAAAAAGAACACTTGAACCGTTTTTACTGACCCTTCACTATCACGAATATCGAAATGATTTTTTGATGCGATATGCCAATTAGCAATAAAATATATACCGCAATAGTGCAGAAGCCCCTCCTTCCCTGTACTGTCAGTGCAAGGAGGGAGTCTCGGAGCGAACTTGACGTCTTCATTTTTTGCGCCTTCTGCAAGTTTTTCCAGAGTGGTTAGCAGCTTGATCTTGCTTCTTCTTTTCGGTTGCTCAATTACCTGTTGGGCTGGAGTCTTTTTTTATTTGTTTTAATAGCGTTTAATTTTGCATTTGTTTATGGGCTTTCTGTGCTCCCCGTGGTTGTGGTTTTACGGCACATCAAAACTTTCATGGTGGTGACTTGACTTTCCTCTTTGAACGCTTATCAATAGAGATGTGATTATAGTGGATCGAATCGAATAGCGCGGTCTCATTCCTACAGCTTCGACACTGGGAAGGCAGTAAGTTGCCGCCGCTTTCGCTTGCACATTGAAGATTACGGATGACGCAGAGCTATTTGATTTGAACCACTATTCGCGCACCGCTACTTATCGAGCTATGTGGGCGCGCGCTCTACGCATCTTCATGAATACAGAGAATTAGGGCCGGTTCAGACTAGTTCAGACACTTGCGTTTTGCTGCGTTGCGTCGAAAAGCGAAAACTAGTCACCGGCAAATCTGTGCTTTATATGAAGCGTTGAATCCAATTCAAGGGATCATCTTGGCACGCGATATAAGCAGCAATAATGTCCTGGTTTCTTGCAGCAGAAACGCAGTCAAACGAAGTCAAACGCAACTGTCTAAACCAGGCGTTAGAAGCACGGGGTACCCCAAGCAGCTTGGGGCGTTGCACAGCGCATGCGCGGTAAAACTCCCTAGTGCGACAGAAATTGTAGGCTGGCGTCCCAACTTGGTGCCCCAGTTCTACAAGCGCGTGGAGTGTCCACGTAAACATATGTTTGCAGGCTCACAGTACCACCTGATTCTCCACATAAGCAGAACTTACAAGACTGTTGAAATTCGTTCTGCATACGACGTCACATCAAATAAAGTAACTAACGATTCTGATGTTCTTTCACTCAAATCTGACCTTGACAGTGTTTCCTGCTGGTGTGAACAATGGCAAATGGAACTAAATGACACCTGTCTCTTGTACCATATAAAAACTGTAGCACTGGAATCTCTTCCTTCATATAAATATCTTGCTGTTCATATCGCTAACAACCCCTCATGGAACATTCACATTGAATATACCATTAAAAATGCTAACCGCACGTTAGGCTTCGTGAAAAGGAACTTTCGATTAGCCCCACTGTCCTTAAAAGTAATGTACAAAACATTGGTCCGCAGTAAACTTGAGTATTCTTCCGCTATCTGGGACCCCAGCGAAACGCCTGCATCAAACTGCTCAAAACCGTTCTGCTCGATTCATACTACATAACTATTATCGCACATCCAGTGTAACAGCAATGAAAACCACGCTAAGCTTGCCTCAGCGCTCGCTCCAAAGGAAAATATATCGCCTGTGTTTATTTCATAAGATCTACCACGATACTCAAAGCCTTCGTCAGCATATATTAACACAACCATTTTACGCCTCATCGCGTGTTGATCATCCAAATAAAGTTGGCATCCCCCACTGTCGCACCTCACACTTTTATCGGTGTTTCATACCCATGACATCGCTGAACTGGAATCGCCTTCCCGCACCTATTGCCAGCATAGCCGATAGCGCCGTATTCAAAGCGACACCTGGCGAATATATTTTTAGGTTCGGTTAACAAAGTTTTGTTTCGATTAACAATGTTCTGTTTGGATTTTATGCTTACATAACTTATTACTGTTTATACTTGTGTGCAATTAGGAGTGTATGTCAACTCCCCTCTATAATTCCTTTGGGCCCCGAGGGAATATATTTATAAATAAATAAACCTTTTTTTTTTAAGGGGGTGGGGGAGGGGGGTTGTGTTTTGTAAAACGTTTGAGAGAAATGTTCGCTGGATTTCGCCCTTTTTAAATTAATCCATTTAGGTTCTTTATACAATGCACTGATAATAAAGATATGTGTTCGAGTATATGATCTGGTTATCCTTTTTCCACAATCGTTCGTATAAAAACTTGATTACAATTTATGGATTGTTGTTGAGAGCACGCGCGATGCAGTCCTGGCCACTAATCTCCACCAACTGGCCGCCCCAAAAAGAAGCCTTAATCTTTTTTTCATCTTAACCGAGGACAGTCCCGCAAGTTATGTAAGCTATGGACCCCGCTTCAATAAAGCAAATTTTAACTTTCACTTTTTTTTTTAGAAAAACAATCAACATCAATCTTGGGAAACTGAGCAATCTAATTTACCTCGAGTGTAACCGGCGTATCAAAATGTGCGCTGGTATTCGTAGAACGATGCCTGCAACGCATCTTCGGCAGGATCCAGCGTCAGATTTAGTCGTTTGTTGCGATTCTTGCGGTTGATTGTAGAATCGCTGGCAAAAGAAAGTTAAACGGTTGCAAGCGTCGTTGCTGCGTGCCAACCGTCTCCGACCCGTGGCTGATTTAGCTTCCGTCAACTGGCCGGCTGGAAAGCGAACTACAGTAAAACAGAGCCTGCCGCATTCAGCTCGTTTTTTGGGCTCACTGCCAGGATTACGACCGGCGACTCAATCTAAATGCGTCAGCTGTGACGTCACGAGACAGAAATCGAGAGGACGAAAATTGAGACGCGGTAATCACAACGCGGTGGGAGACGGGTTCCGATCATCATAGTACCTAAAGTTCCTCAAGTATAGTACTACAGTGGGCTATAAAAAGAAAAGGGGGGTATTGAGGGGGGCTAGTTGAAGGTGCGTTTGAGACACAGTTGTATACGCAAACCCACTGTTTCCAAACAAGCACGCTTTGCCCACACCAGGTGTAGGCACTGCGCTAGCGTAGAAACCAAATTCGGAAGGAGTGAAACATCTGCGCATGCGCAGTACCGACTGCAGCGCCACCGCAGCGGTGTGACGTCAGTGAGTTGAGTTTGTCTATAGGTCACATTTGTGTTCAGGCTAGTAGATACTACAAATCACTGCTGCATCAGTGACGCTAACGGTGGAGGATGGCAGCTGGTTCAATTCAGTGATGGCATGAGGAAGGGAGGATTCGTTAACTGCATCAATTTTACCGGAGATTCGTTTAACTGGATAAACATTTTTAGGCGGGATGATATTCTATCAAGGGAGGGTGGGGCAATGGGGAGAGAGAGAGAAAGGGAGAAAGAGGAGGGTTCTTTTTAACTCGGCAATTGAAGTGAATTTTATGATGGTAAAGGCAAAATAGCTTTCTCCGGTCTGGAAAATAAATACTATAGGGAATATTTACTGGCGGCCATAGTTGTGTGCGCGAATGCTGAGCGCGTGCCGATGGCGAGCTTTCTCAGTTCCTTTGCAACGTCCATTCCGCACCATCAAGAGTGCCGGTCTTAGCAGCCTATTGATGTGAGCTCGTTCTCAGCATGCGCTCTATACATCACCCACAAATATGGCGTCCAGTGAATACTCCCTATACTTCGTTTCACATTAGTACAGACTATTGCTAGCCGCGCATGCTAAAAGCTCGAGCTAGTCGTTTTGAACGAAGCCTCGGCTGCCGCACGAGCGCTCGTGCAGCGAGTGTTCCTAAAGGGGTATTCACCCGAGGGAGATATCCCGGGGATTTCTCCCCGGCACGCGCGCATCACGAGAAAAAAAACGCGAGGCTTTTGCACATCGCAAAGCCTGACGTTTTCGTCGTGGGATGCACGTGCCGGAGAGAAATCCCCGGGATTTCTCCCTCGTGTGAATACCCCTTAAAGCCCCTTCATGCTTAAAAAGTAGCGCAAGGTTCGTCGATGCACGAGGCACGCGCAACGTGCAGCTCCTGGAAAGATTAATGACGGCACAGCGCAGCACTGAGCTAGACTTCAGACGCCATGTTCTTCCCAGAAGGGGCGCGCGGCTCGTGGCTCAAGCATTTCTACAACACTGAATGGCGCCACTTTTCCCAAGATAGAGAGCCTTTAATAAGTGTTCCAGCACCGCACCCGTTGTGGGCGAACGCGGGCCTGTCCGTAAACAGCCTGCTGGCGTACACTTTCGATAATCTGGCAACCTTAAACCGTCGTCTTTCGTCAGGCGTGTACAAGAGCCACTCGACCGACGCCCTGGGAGGTCACGCCATCCGCATCCTGGGCTGGGGAGTGGAAAACGAAGTCCCCTACTGGCTGGTGGCGAACTCCTGGAACACCGAGTGGGGCGACAAAGGTGGGCGCCGCAGTGATGGCTCTGCAACGTTTGTTTTCCCCCTTCAATGCGTCCGGCGCGATGTTTATATTGCCTTAGTGTACAAATGATCGGTTCGCATAAACATTTAAGCATGCCTCAATCATATTCCAAAGGAAAAAAAAAATACTTGGAGGTACGAATAATACGCTTTCAAAAGTCACGTGCTCATTGTGGTCAGAAACAATTCACATGCATGATGGCGGAACAAGCAACACCAGAGAATGTGAGATTCCAAAACTACATAAGCTAGAAATGAAGTGTCATTAGTAGAGTTTTTAAGGTTCCAACATGCTCCCATGCATTGATCGGACATGAGGTCCAACCGTTTGCTGACACAGCACTCGTTTCCAATCTGTGTTCCCCGTTTCATCCCACTGTGACGACGTCAAAGTTCTAGTGGACAGGCTTTGATTATTCTATAGTCCGTTGCAGCTCAAGAAAGTAGGGCGAGGGAAAGGAAGATCGGGGAGGCGGAAGCAGACGGAATGCTGGAGAGAAGAGGGGCAAACCTCCTCCTCTCATTGGCGTTTAGTGTGCTTCCTCCTCCCCGGCCTTCTTCTTTCTTCCTGAGGGTCACGTGACTTTGGGGGGTCATGTGACCCTCAAGGGGGTCACGTGACCTTCGGGGTGACTAAGGTCACGTGACTCCCCCGAGGTCACGCGACCCCCTGAGGTCACGTGACCCCCTAAAGTCACGCGACCCCCTTAGGTCACGTGACCCCCTCCCCCCCGAGAACACGTGACCCTGAGTACCCTTCCCTCCTCCTCCTCAAGAGCTGCGCTCTAATTCGGCGTTACAGGGAGTTGTAAAAGGCTTTCTATTTTACTAGGAGTTTCACCCCTGAGCCGTTCAAAATACTCTCAGAGCTATGACATTGCGCCGAACAACGAATCCGGAAGTCAAAAGTACGAAGGTGATAAGACACGCACCCCGTATAGCTGTTGCGGTGACTACAGTTGTCTGCCACTGCCGTGTAAGGTGAACCTTTCGAAATTGACGATCACTAAAGTGGCTGGGGTCCTGTCAAGACAAGCATGTTTTCTTTTACCCTAGCCCCCTAAACGTTTTCGTCTGAAATTAAAATACAACACAAAACAACACAAATATCAGCGCTTACCCGTCACTCAGAATTCGTACAAAAGAAGATTTGGGGTTAGTTGCGGTGGCCCGATCGCTGGCGTGCTTCGGCCACTTGATGGCTGGAACAGGACATCCTCTCGACGTCAGCCTCGCCACAGCCTTGCTCGTCCCGAGACAATCTACTTCACGATTGCGGCGGATGTCACGTGCTCTCCTAGTGCTTGCCAGAGTGTGCCGTTCATAACGAAAAATGCAGCCATCAGGCACAAAATACCAATGTGCGATTGTCATTTACGGATATTGTGGATCGTATTCAGCCTATTTCTGAACACGACGGGTATATTTCAAATTTCCTTGAAGTATTCCTTTAATACCTATTCCTTTAACTTTTTTTTTTTCTTTTTCAGGATATTTCAAGATCCTACGTGGTTCCAATGAGTGTGGAATCGAAGAGGATATTGTCGCCGGCATCCCCAAGTGGTAGCGTCGTGCTCCGACTCGACAGCCAAATAAACCGAATATGTGTCTCGGTCATTTTGGGTTTTTGTGGTGAGGGGATGGCGTTTGCATTTTAGTATTTTTATACAGACTTGTACACGCAACTAAAAAAAGAAAGTAAGGAATTAAATTTACAATTACCCAAGGCTAAATTGTAACTCATTGCTGTTACAATTACTCTTCCCTAAAATTAAGTGACCGGTACTTCAAAACGTACGTAATCCGTTACTTTCGCGGCGTTACTTCAACTTTACGTACTAGGGTGAAAAGAAAAAAAAAGAATAACAATATGCAGTCCAAAACGTGTGTAGCGCGGGTCGGCCGCAGGCCTTGCCACAGCTCAGTGTTCTTTAGCTGGATGTCAGGTGCGCCAATGGCAGCGCAGCGTTCCTCCACTGCGACAGCCAACGACAGTTAAGTCGGGAATAAACTATTTAGTACTGTGTTACTTAAAGGGATACTACAACGAAATTTCGGCGCTCATTTTTTGGTCTATATGTGTTCAAAAAAGAGCAGTATCACACGGAACATACCAATATCTTGTTAAAAGAAGTCTCGAGAAGGAATTTTAAAACGAATTAAACGATTAGCAAGAAGCACCTGGTGGATGTCGCTAACGCCTCGTTGGTAATGCTCGTCTAGGAACCTTGACAGCTAGTGACGGAGGTTGTCTCGTCTCCGGCCACGATGAGAGAAAGGGGAAGGAGGAACTCCCCTCTTCCCGAGAATCCCTTTTGTGTGTCGCAGAAGTCGCTATTGTCCCCCTAGAAGATTATAGAAGATTAACCCGTCACTCAAAATTCGTACAAAAGCAGCCGCTTCCGTGGCTGGAACGACTAGGCCATCCTCTCAACGTCAGCCTCGCCGTAGCTTTGCTTGTCTTGAGACGACCTACGTCACGATTGCGTTGGATGTCACGTGCTCTAAGCTGGGCCTTCTCCGAGCGATTGCCAGAGTGGGCCGTTTATAACGAAAACTACAGCCACCAGGATCAAAATACAAACGTGCGATTGTCATTTACGGATATTGTGGATCATATTCAACCTATTTTTGAACACGACGGGAATATTTCAAATTTCGTTGAAGTATCCTTTTAAAACAACTAAAAAGGCTAACGTCAGCTATTTGTCCTTTCTTCTTATTAGTTGGTTTGAGGAGACTATAAAAACAACGCAATCTATGAATCGACAAAGTACGCATTCAAACACACACACAACAACAAAAAAAAAAACAACAACGAAAACACATTACAATTTTTATCTAGGTCACAAAAAACTGACGCGCGAAAAGGATGATGGGGATGTGGGCAACCTGGAGCTTTTAGAATAATAGGTGAAAAAAAGCAGAGAATCAAATAAACATTCGTTTTTCCAAAAGACGAAAAGAACACGCGCGCTTTCAACAAATCTTATCTTTTATTGTTTACAATTTAGAAGTAAACATTTTGACGTTGAGAGCTTGCCTAATGTTCTTTGCGCCGAGAGTCAGTTTTTTTCTATATTAAAAGGCTATTTTAGAAAAGGTTTTTTTTTTTTTTTAATTTGCGTTTTCTCCTCCGTGAATGAAAACGAAAATGTAATAGATTAACTATCATTCCCTTACCTAAATAAGTAGGGAAAATACTTTACAATTTGTAAAATATGTATATGTTCCCTTACAAAATTACCGATAAATGTAACGGACTAGAAGTAATTTCGTTACTTGTAACCGATTACGCACAACAATTGTTTTATATGCTTTTCTCTAAACTTTTACTGACAACAAGAGGACAATTAAATGTTCCAAATCACGCGAGTTAAACCCCGAAGCAGGTCTGGGAAAGGCAGTAAATGCTGGTTCCTACAATGGACACTTTTACAGCGAAGCTGTTGAGGGCTAGTTTCCCCAGGATTGTGTCGCCCGCAAAGAAATGTCGACGCAAAACTCCGGTTTCCGCCGTCGCTCATAGATGGCGGTAGCTGTCCAGAGTGTTGTGTTTGCCGGTTGTCCGCTTGCCGCCGTCGCTCACAGATCGCGGCAACATTTCTTCGGGGGAAGAAGAGCGGGAACGGAATGAGCGGCGAAGTGCGCAGCAACGCGAATGGTTTCGTAACCGCCGCGAGGCCGCTATCGCCCAAAGTTCCACTGCGTCGAGCGCTGCAGTTTCCCTTGCGAAAGAAGAGCAGATCGCTTGCCTGGAAAGCCACCGCCAAGAAAAGAAGCTACAGCTCAGCTGTTCTTTCTTCTTCACCAAAGTGGAAAGTATGGACACTTATTTTCAAAGGTCGGAGCCCTCTATAAAGTGGCAGTCTCAAAAACTCCAGTGTCTCCGGACTAATGGCAGTGAAAGGAGGACAATATCGGCTAACTTCGAGCCATCGTGAATCGAAGGCGACGTACAAGGACCAGCTTGTTATAATCAATTCCCGGCTTTCTGCCCTACGCTTTCGAAGACGTTTGCTTTTGCTTGTGTAGGACGCTGCGTAATGGCGCCATTAGATTGTCCACTTTGGATATTTCTCTCGGGGTCACGGTTAACATTGTTGCTTTACTGCTGAAATTGAGTGCCCGTCATTGGTCGCGTCATACCACGAACAGAGAATGGATATTGGGCACGGACACGCGGGGTTGGACCTTATATTGACATGCTTGAAAATCCTAGGACTTATGGCGGGAATTGACAGCATAACACAAGGTGTCTGTGTTGTGCTGCCCCTTGCCATCTTTTTAATTTCATCATTATGATTCACGACGGTAAAACCTCTATGTGACTTTGGAAGGTCAGCGCGCCACTAGCAGGGGGAGTGATAAGAAAATGGCACCGGAATACGCAGCATTCAGCGAATGCTTACCAGAAATCAGAAATAACTTTTTTTTTTTTTGTTTTTTTGTAGATTGTTTGTTAGAAGGTATCTGTTTCGTTGTACTCCGCCCTTCTGTTTTTCTGTTCTCGTCGTCCAACATCGTACGAAACACTCTCCGCGAACACTGTCCGGTACGTGTGTGTTTTCATGCACAAACTGCCGTGATTAACCCTTTTATTGCCTTTCTACGTTCAGTTCCCACCCCCGCCCGTTCCGATCTGGATGACCATCGTACCGGCGTGCGGTCGTGAATCACCACTGTGTGGTGCACGTTAAAGATAACAGACTAGCGGTTGTACTGCATGGGATAAATTTCTCATCTACAGCTGAGAGACAAGTCGCCCGTTGAGGCAGACCAAGTTCAGGCTGCACCAGGCACGTAGCCAGGGGGGGCCCATGGGGCCCGCCCCCCCCCCCCCCCCCCCGCAATCTTCCATTTTGCTGCGGCCTCCTCTCCCCCTCATACAGCATTTTGTCATGAGCGCCCCCCCCCCCCTCCCAAAAACAAAATCCTTGCTACGTGCCTGGGCTGTATAAAAATACACACACCCCAATTGCCTTTCTGCGACTCGTCCAAAGCCCGCACTAATTGCTAATTAAGACGATACATATACAAAAAAATGTAATGACATTTGGCGCGCCGGAGACCCTACAAGGGCGCCCACCAAGAACCGCTTTCGTACACCGTGCACATCAACGGACGTAGCAGCCAATCCAGCCCTCGGACTTTATATGGTAAGCAGACGGCAAACCTCAGAAGATAGAGTTGTCGAGGATAGCCGGGCCGTCACCGATGACGTAAGTCGCGGACGAGTCCTAAGCCGCCTGGCCTGATTGTCCTCGTCGTCAATAAGACATGACCAAGTTCATACGTCCGAAACGCACAAACAACAACACCGAGAAGCAGACTGAAGTCCCAGTGCAAGAAAAACAAAAACAGCGAGGACGTTCCCTGCAGAAGACATCCCGAGGAAACCAGTTGTATCGCATCTTAGAACCAATGGTCTCCCCCGCCTTCCTCATTCTCAGTGGCAGGTCATTACGGCGCTGGGGGCCTCTTTGTCGACGCTATCTCCACCCACCCAGGGTCTGTTTGTTCCTGCTGTTTTGGGGGGTCGGTGCTCGGTCTTCTTTGTTCTGGGCGTCTTGGTGACATCCGATCAAGCCACGGGACGTCTGGGGGGATTGGTCTCGCTTCGGTTGTTCCATCGCGTCGGGGGCTTCCGGGCGACCGGGAGGATCGCTCGGGTGCCTCCCGACTGAACCTCAGTTGCCTCCTCCCACTCCTCCTCTCTCGCCGGGCTTTCGTGGACATTTTTCGTTTTGATATTCTTAGCCTCCTGAGGTCTTTGTTTTGTGTAGTTCTGTGTGTGTGTGTGTGTTTGTTTTGCCGGGGGGCTTTGCGTCCGAACGACTCGAAACTGGACCCTGTGGACTCCACTCGGAGGGCGACGACGACTTACCGGGATGCTTCGGTTGTCGTCGACTCTAGAAAGCAACTTATCCCCTCCCCGGGAAAATCTGCTCGGTCCGGTGTCTGTCAAGCGGCGGGCAGGACGACGTGGTCAATGGGCCCTTCTCTCGTAGTGGTGAAGCGTTAATTCGTCTACACTAAGGTCGCTGACGGCTCATGAAATGCGTTGGCTACTAGGACCACGCTTCTCTCTTCGTGATTTGTTCTGCGACGTCCTTATCGGACGATGCGGCAATCCTGCTGGCTGCGAGCGATAGCGAGATGCATGGAGGCCCCTCGCCACGCGCCCCGTGTTTCTTAGGCTATCGATAACACTAATCGAGGACTTGTATTTGTACGGCAGTGTACATATTTATATCATATCTATATCGTGATAGTTCAGTGATATTATAAAATAACGCTCCAGTGAAAATAAGTAGTTTTGTCCTAGAGGGCACGAGGTCGCTTCGGCGCTATCGGGAATTGAGGTAAATAGGATATTCCTGGCGTTCGTGAAAAAAAGAAGAAGAAAATGATCTTAATTAGTAGCGTTTTAACATTGTGTTTTACGTTCGTAGTGGTAAAAATGTAAAGCAGGTTTATGGAGGAAACATTTTGTCATGGACCACGGTCAATAAAATGTTGAAATGGATTTGAAAAATAGGGGAAGGCAGAAAAAATGCCCTCCCCTATTTTGGGTCCGGCCTATTATTATAATGCCCCGATTGACGGGAGGTAAAACGAGCTTTTTAGCCTCTCTTTTCAACCTTCCTTCCCCTTCTTTCCCCCACCCCCTACGCATTATACACACACACGCACGCCCACACACAATGTAGTTAGATATCAGTATATACAATAAAATTTGAAGGAACAACGAATTTGGAAGCACGCAAGCCAGAGTTCTTGGAGTAATCCAATGGTTCAATTACAGCTTTATATACACCCGTGGCCCTATATTACACTGCGTAATTATAGCGCCGTCCGAACAGTTCACATGAACGCTATACACACGTACAGAACGAGTAAGGTCGGCCCAGTCTTTGCTTTTCGCGCAGCGGCAGCCCCGAACCTGGCACGCTAAGGGTCCGTGGAGACATATCGTCCGACACGGTGTGTGAGAACACAAAGAGAGACAGTTCTGTCGCCACACTTCTGGCGCCCTTCGCGAGTGCGTTCGGTCACGCCAGCTGCAGCGTTTCCGCGGTCGTGCACGGTTACGCCGCGCTGACTTCGCCGTCTTCGTGCCGGTTGATTGCCGTCGACACGATGGCGGGGGCGACGGAGAAGCTCACTCGGACGGAGGAACCGATGTGCCTAGAGTTCAGAGTGCTTACAACCGCTCGATCGCGTCGCGTGGTTTGCGGGCCGCGTTTTGCAATGCAGAGTGCCAGTTCGTCTGCTTCGTTTGCAGAGGTTCTGGTGACCTCAGAACGCCGAACTCTGATTGGTTTGATTGGAAGAATAGTGGGTAGATCTCGAAGCAAGCTTCCTTGAGGCCTACCCACTGTTCCTCCGATCGAGCCAATCAGAGCTCAGCGTCCTTCTGACGTCACCACAACCCCTGCAAAAGAAGCAGACGAGCTTGCGCTCCCTACCGGTTTGTTTCTGTCGGTCAGGGGGCGCTGTAGCGTCCCCAAGACGCGACCACGAAAGAGGTGCCGCCGCCAGACTCCGCGAGACAAGGTCGTTTCGTGCTGACGTGAAGCGGCGTCCTATAGCGTCTTAGCATGCGCGGTCAAAGGGCCTAAACTAGCTTTTGACGGCGTCCCTCAAACCCTGTCATGGGCTTGGAAGGACCCAACAAACCTCACAACAAAAATGTGACAAAAAAAAAAAGAAAAGAAACAAGGAAAAAACAATAGATTTTGCTTGCTCGGAGAGTTGATCGAAACTTGAGAACGAAACATCCTCTTGCTTCCGGTAAGCCGCATCCCGCCATGTTAACGAACACCTTCCCCCACTTTTTTCATTAGTTTGCATGCAGACGCTTAGTTGTTGGCGTCGTTTTTTTTTTTTTGTTTTTTCTCCTTTGTGTTGGTGAAACGCACAAACATGGCCAGAGACTTTGTTGGCAAACAGAACTCAGTAGGTATAACTACCGGGAATAGGTTGCACAAACCCACGCTTACTTTGCTCTCTATATATTCGGAGACTCCCCGGCGGCATCCGCAGGGGCAATTTTGGCCACCGACGGGGCGACGTCGCTTAAAAATCGAGTAGGAGACGATTCTCTTTTATGTTCCGAACAATGCACTGGCTGGCGCAATCGATCGCAACGTCAAAAAACAAAACAAAAAAAAGAAAACTTTAACGAGGTGGAAAACAGTGAATCCACGCAGCGAAAGCCATGGGGCGAAAGTTTATGAGCAACATGAGCAACCCGCAGAAAGTGTCGATCGTCCGCAAGCGTCTCCTACCCTTTGCTCACAGTTTCTCTGCCCGCTCTCCTCCACTCCACGCGGCAACTCGCGCATGCGCACGAGCGCGTGAGCAGCAGGCGTCCGCCATTAAATTGCAAACGCTGTCCATGGTTTGAGTTGTTCTCTCTCCTAAATCTAGGCCCTCTAACCGGAACCACCGGATCGTTTTCCAAATCGACTCGACCGCCAATGAACGCGTTTGTTTGAGGCCGCCTTCGACCTGTCCCGTTCGCGGAGACCAAGACTCCGCGCGAAGTGTCGTGTTCATTCGAGAGCTGCGGTGTCAGGCTCCGTGCTCCGACTTGATTTCATCGAACGACAGTTGAGACTCTTCTTCAAAATAGATCGTCGCATTAAAAAAAAAAAAAAAGCGTTTAGAGCGCACGCGAGAGTGAAACGCAGTAGATCCTCCCATGGGATCAGTAAAGTCCCTCGTTACTGCGGTCCATCTTTGACGAACAACGACAAGCAACATATGCGTGACGAAGTCTATTTTGTGGGAAGAACTCCGTATAGACATTATATGCACCCCTGCGAGGGCCATAATTTTGGCTCGACCAGGAGTGTCGTCTAAATAAGAATAAATGTAGATGGAACAATTCCGTTTTTCATTTTGGTGCAACAGTGTTCCCCTTGTCTTTTACTTTTTTTTTTAACTGATAAAAAGGAATAAAATTGGAAACATAGGTTGCAGCGGTATTGGCGCTGGCTACTCCTTAGAACATGAGTGATTAGTGTTGATTCTCTTGAGAGTTCACAGTTGTCAATCGGGAATTCCGTGTTTAGGTGTTGAGTCGCTAATACGATATACGATTCTTGAAAGGGCCGCGCAACAATATTAGGTAGGAATGTTTCTCGCTCTACAGAAGCCAGGGTCGGCCTTACACCATCAAGCGTCTGTTAAAGTCTTCGGCAAGACTTCGACCGTAGCCCCCCCCCCCCCCCCCCGCCCTTTCTCCTTCTTTTTACATGCCCCTATATACTAGGTACGACATCACTTTCTTAGTACACCTGTGAGTTGTGGCACAAGGGCATTTTGTCAGCCGAGAACCACCTTCCAAGAACCAACTGCTGCTCAAATAAAAAGAAAAGCTAAAACAAATAAAGCAAAAAGGAGGGCGGGGCGGCTCCCCCTCCCCTATTGATGGCGCCCTGGATGACTCCCAGGTCGCCCACTCCTAAGGCCGGTACTGATTGGCACCAGTAGGACCCAAGTACACTCGTAAGCAACGCCACTGACCAAGGAGCTTTTTTGTCGCCGTGCAAATCGATAAAATCGGACGTTTTCTTTCAGTCTCCCCTTCGCAAAACTCGATGACGAAGCTGCAGGGGAATCGTATTGTTGGTGTTTTGAACAATGGGATCCCCAGGATTTTGCATCAAGCTTCGCGATCCCTGCGGTGCCGATATTTAAATGCGGCTCATACAGTGGGTATGCGAGCAGTGCGTCGGCATTCAATTTGGCCTCGTGGCAATCAATGCTTCGACATGCATTCGGATGGTGATTCGTGCCCAAACCTGTGGCATCGATAACATCAACTTAAAAGTGTCCTCACGCTGTGGCATCGGTAGCATCAATTCTAAGATATTAAAGTGCACAAAATGTTCCTCAAGTCTTTTTTTTTTAACTATAATACTTCAGCAATGATTAGATACGGCAGCAGTTCCTGAAGATTGGGGAATCGACAAGGTCACCCCGGTCCACAAGAGCTGTAATCAATCATCTCCTTTAAATTACAGGCATATCTCTTGAACTTTTGAGCACATAATCCACGAAAAACTATGTATCTTTCTTGATTCCATTTAATTTCTCAATAAGGCGCAGCACGGCTTCTGTAGCAATTTCTCTCGTGAAACGCAGATTCTTTGTCGAACTAATAGCGTTTTTATTAACCTCGATTCTGATTTTCCATTGATGCTGCGTTTCTTGACTTTGCTAAAGTATTCGACAAAGTACCGCATATCCGACTGCTCTTACAATTTTTATCATTAAACCTCGACACCAACGTACTCTCCTGGTTTAGATCTTTCCTTTCACAACGTCAAAAGTTTGTTTATGCCAACGATTCTTTATCTGGTTTAGCTCCCCTAAGATCTGGCGTGCCACAGGGAACCATGCAGTCCTTGGTCCACTTTTCTTCCTCATCTACATCAACGATCTTCGGCTTCAGGTAACTTCGTCAATGTGCTTATTCGCAGACGAGTGTGTCGTTTATCGCAAAACAACATCTGGCCACGATTCCATAGCGCTACAAAATTGCATTGACTCCAGTATTAGCTGGTATCCTAATTAGCAAATGCCCCTCAAGGTTAACTAATGTAAATACACACGCTTTTCTCGTTCATTCTTTCAAGCCTCCGCTCATCTTATTCTTAATAGTGTTCCTCTATAGAACAAACTGACGCATATAAATATCTTGGTGCTCTCCTAACTGCGAACCTCTCTTGAAATAGTCATATTAATTTAGTAATGTGTTCTGCCAACCGAAGCTTGGGTTACCTCCGTCGTAACTTCAGATCCGCCCGTTCTAACTTAAAACGGCTTATTTACATTTCTTTGGTTCGATCTAAATTAGAATACGCATCTTCAATCTGGTACCCTCGCCCTTCTACATGAACGGACAGTACTGAGTCAGTTCAAAGCCGTGCCGCCCAATTGATTCAATCCGCATTATTCACGTTCCGCCAGTGTTCCCCTAATGCACTAAAATCTTTCTCTCCAACCCGGCGAAAAATGTTCCGTCTTTGCATTCTGCGCAAAGTCTTTTTTTTTTTTTTTTTTGCGAGCGCTAAATTAGTGTTGTCCCTCTCCACCAACCTATTTTTCGGCAAGACTAGATCATTGTAACAAAATAGCCCGGCCGCGATGTTTTTCCATAGCACATCAAAACTCTCTTCTCCCATACGGAATTGTGAACTGGAATGACCTTGCCGAGGACATTGCTACACTCGAAGATCCTATTATTTTTCATGAAGCTATTTTTAACATTGTGATTTTACACTCAGTATACCTTCTTTAATGCCTGATGACGTTGTCAACGCCTCATGGCATTGAAGAGGGTAGTGAGTGTAAAATCACAATCACAAATTACACTCACAGCCAAAACAAGCGCCTCATGGCGCTTGTTATGGCTGTGAGTTAACGGGGGTTTAACGCTGCTCAAAGAACAAAGAGCCTGTTGTTGCCTGTCCTTGTCCCTAAGTGTTTTTATTCTTTCAGTGATTCTTGTCGTCTCTCGATTTTTCTGCGACGGCTATCGCACAGAGAAAACAATTAACATTTGTTTTATAATTAGGATTCCGCGTCATGGGAGTTTGTGTGTTTGTGTGAAATTCGGAGGGTGTTTTTTGGAGTTTAGTTTGCGCTCAAACTTCGAGGTTTAATTGAGGTTATTTATCTTACATTCCGAGTTCGCCGAAATTCAAATTTTGATTTTACAGTGTTCCCTATTTTTAAAACTTCAAAAAGAAAATAAATAATGCAGTTAATTAACTTTGAAGTTTTGGGCTAGATGGTATACAGACACAATAAAAACAGAAACAGTGCGAAATGTAGGACAAGGTGAAAGGTAACCGACAGGACACAGCGCTGATTCTCAACTAAAGTTTATTCATGTTGGCACTATGGTATAAATAGCAAACATGCCACCCAAATAAACAATGAAAAATTACTGGAAGATTCATTGGTGGATTCTTAGGGAATACGTTAGCCTAACTCTTGGAAACGCCACACATGTGCCCCCTTAACTTTTCTCTTTTGGCTTTCTCTTTTGCTTCCTCTATTTTTGCTGCCTTTTCTGGCCTCGTTACGGGTCCAGTGTTAGCGTTTCCCAAAGGGGACGTGCGTGTCGTTTCCCAATAATCATGCTAACGGATTTCCTAAAAATATACCAATGGATCTTCCTGTAATCTTTTTCACCTCTTTTCTGTACTCGGCCTGTCAGAGCACGTTGACGCCCTTGGCTAAGTCATCCATATCACTCGTGGAAAGAATCACATCCCTTCCACTCATGGACGGAATCGCATCCATTTCACTCGTAGAGGGAACCGCATTTATCGTTTTAGCTAAACACACACATCACAGCCTGCGTTCCGCTACTACGGAAACCCAGAGCGAAGAACAACCGGCGACGAAAGAGCGGCAGCTTTACACGCGCGCACATTAGCGTCACAAGGGCGGGAGGGGGGGGGGGGGGGGGGGTTTCGCGGCGGGCTACCGCCTCCGGTGCCGCTGGCCCTGGTGACGCCACTGCGCCCGTATTCCACCGCGTCACGGCGCAATACCTTCTTGATAGCAAAAGCGTAGTGCTGAATGAGATGGCATCATCAGAGAAGGCCAACGCTAGGCCCAGATTGGACACGACGACTACGTCAACGTTCGGCTCAAAGTTTAACTTGCCTCGAAGCCGAGCGCTGACGCGAATCCAATCGGTGTCAAACGTTGGTCTTCTCTGATCTCATTCAGCACTAAGGTTTTGTCGTCTAGGGGATTTTGTGCGGCGCCTCCTCTCTCTGGCTCCGCTCCAGCTGTGCGCGTGACATTGACGAAAACGAAAGGGATCGTTTTGCCCAAAACCCGGTGGTGTCTTTCAGTTTGTCAGCTGCGGGGAAAGAGGGTGAAGTAGGGGGAGAGGTTGACGCGTGCTGACCCCAGCGCTTCGGACCAATAGCGATGACAAACGAAAGACACCACCGGGTTTTCGTCAAAACGAGCGCTCTAATGCCAATGCATTAAAAGTCACTGTTTTATCGTACCTTCACGGAATGTTGCCTAAACCTTGAGAAAGGGACACGTCATGTTGGCATCGATGTGGTCGCAACTATAGAGTCAGTAAATAAGCTACACTTTTGGGTAGCCATGGCCTTGAGCCATCTTGCTGCTTAAAATCATTGTTGCCAGTATCTCGAGCTTAGGAACTGGCACGAACTTTCGAATAGCACCCATTACGCCTGAAGCTCCTCTATCTCGGGAAAAGTGGCGCCATTTATTGCTGCGAAAATGCTCGAGACACGTGCCGCGCGCCACTTCTGGGAAGAACATGGCGTCCGATATCTAGCTGAGTGCTGCGCTGTGCCGTCATGATCTTCCCAAGGGCCGCACGTGGCACACCCCTCGTGGATCGACGCACCTCCTTGCGCTACTTTTGAAACATGAAGGGGCTTTAATTACGCCCGTTCTGCATCGTGGACCGAAATGGCGGCGCCAACAAGGAAATTGGGAAATGAAGTGGCAACACTTAAGTCGTTGCTTTTTTTTTTTAGTTGCTGCAACCAATCACAACCACGCCATTCACTCAAAAAGAAGCCATACTGCCGCAATCTAGAGGCACCGACGATTAAAGGGACCACGCCATTAACTTTTAAATTCTTTCTTCTTTGCTTTAAATCTGAACCCAAGCGAGAAATGGCAAATCACGTAGCCGTGACGTGTTGGGCACCGGATACGATGACTCCAAGCTTCCGCCGTGCTTTTTAAGCATACATAAAACTTTTCATACCCAAGGGATGATACGTGCCGTCATGGTACTCTTTGGTCACGAAACAAGTATCAAAATATTCGTCGACGGATTGATTGCTGACGAGAGTAACGTCCGAGCGATGCGGTGCTCGTGCTTAATGCGTGAGCACTGCGGAGGCATCATCAGTGAAAAGGCGGAGAGCTTTCGAAAGAAAGAGCGTAATATATAGGCCGTTATATTGTAAAATGTTTCAACCGAAAAGCAAGCATTTGACTCTCTAACATTCCTTCGGGCCACCAAACAATATGCGTTTCGTAAAATCTCTATCTAAAATCATTTATTCAAACTTAAAATTCATTCCATGGTGCCCCAAAACCCACGGAAGAACCGTGCTAAAATTAAAAGCAACAGACTGAATTCTACACCCTATATAGTTGATACATTGTAGAGGAGACGATCGGGATGAATGTGCGGAGTCAAGAAAATGAAATAATCTTGTGTCGAATAAAAGAGGAACACTGAAGCGAGAAGGATTACATCACGCACAGTTCTTTTGCGCCAGCACGGGTTTGTCGACGATCCCGGGGTGGCCTGGCTTGCTGTCGGTCGCTTTCCTCGAAGATCGTGAAGCGGGCTTGGACCGTTTCTCGCGGCCAAAGCCTTCGTCGTAGTTTCCTTTGGCCAAGAAGAGTTGCTTGTAATGTGCCCCGCAGTAAAGTGTGCCACAACTGTCCGCGTAGTTGCCAAGCCTGAGAATGCAGCGGCATTGGCTGCATCGGAAACAGTTCTTGTGCATCGTGAGGCCGCTGGCTTCCATGCGCTCCATCGGATACAGCCTCTTGCTGCAGATGCTGCAAATGTCTGTTTTAGGCGTACCCGAGAACCCTTTGAATCGCTTGACCTTAGGCCTCGCTTCCTTGATGGTCTCCAACTTGGCCTTGAGGTTCCTGGCAGTTGACGGCAGACGCTCCTTGGTCTTGCGGGTTCTAGACGAGTCCTTCTTGCCCTCCTCGATCAGTCGCTCGGTGTCCCAGTTCTCGAAGACCGCACGCATCTTCTTCACTTGGTCGACCTCCACAGCGACGTCCTTGGGGACGCGGGACGAGCACTGCACGATGTCCGCGTCACCGTTAACCTTCCGCCGCTCGACGGGCTTGTGGTATGGTGGCGTCTTAGATCCCCGCGGCGGCCCGATTCTTGTCTGGGGCACGGAATTAACCCGTGGTAGCGCCCTGAGATTGGCATTTTCCACCTGCTCACAGAACCGCTTACGTGTAACGCTCACGATGTCGGTCAGGGTGGCGTCTTTGGAGTCAGACATGTTCTAGTCCTGCTGAATCTGGAGCTCGGGTGAGCCGTCGAAGACCTTGCTCAACAAGGGATTTCTGTGCGAGTGCGGCGACGTCTGGGCGATTATATAGATCGCTTGCACCGACGTCACGTCGGCGGCCACGGAGGTGGCTGGCTGCTGAGAGCGTATCTTCTGTACCATACCTTTCGTACAGTCGAATTTGTTTGTTTTTTCGGCAAAAACAAATAGCAATGGCCACTAAGAGGACACGATGACATCACGTGCAAGTCATGTAAAATGGATATACTTCATTCTACCCTAAAATGGAATACAGCCAAAGTGATTAACCGCCAGATTCAATCCCTAAGTTAGAAACCGTGTAGATTTTTGCTCTGCAGCGATAAGCAGGTCGAAGTACTACACCACGTGGTTTCCAATTGGCTCGTGATTGGGCCTGACGGCTTGTAGCTTTGCTTGCAGTTCGTTGCAGGTTGAGATAAAATCAAGTGCGTTCGCTTGCTGATGTGCGTGAGCACATGACAAGCGGTATCGAAAACCTTGCTCTGTTCAACCTTCAGTCCCAGCGCTATCAACGGTACGAGCCCATCAATCAAGCTTCTCGGAAAGCGCTAGATCACAGCCTTTCTTGTGCTTTAGTTGTGTTACCACCAATTGATCCAATCAAGCGCGAAGAATGCGACGTGACATTACGCTTTTTGTGCGTTTGGATTTGGGTTGCGAAAGCGCGGAAAACAACGAAGAGGCATGCTCGACCTGCAACACTGGCTAAGAGTGTTTCGTCTAGCTTATCAACTCAAACAAATAAACGCGTATTCAGAATGTGACGACATCATGACGGGTTTGTTTTTAAAATGTCCTTTTGTGCATGTTATCTTGAGCGTCAATAGACCGATCTCACCAGGAGTTGCGCGACGCCACCGCTGCCGCGGTGCATTATTGTATCTGTAGTTCTCCCCAGCTTTACGGCCGCGTCAACGTGCGGTGTAAACCCCCCCCCCCCCCCCCCTCCCCCGGGTCTGGGAATTTCCGGGTTACCACGATACTTTTTGTCGGGTGTTCACTCACGGCTTTCAATGGGTGGCTTCCCCAGTTGTTTGCCAGGGTACTAAAATAACAGCACCAGTCAAAAATACATCGGATTTTATGTCTTCCGGAAACAAAGCAGGCCCGAAAAGAGTGGCTAAAGGGTTGTCAAAACAGGATACTACAAAACTTGTCGGGCGACACTACTCCTGCAAAAATCGTGAAAATTGAAGCAGACGCTTCAATTTTGACGATTCTTGCAGGAGTGGTGTCGCCCGACGATTTTTGTGGTCAAGCCAACATCACGACTTTTCCCCTCGCCTCCTCCACTCTCCTTTGACGTCGGTGCTCGTCAGATTTGACGTCACACGCCACCTGCGTCTGGATGACCTCGCGAACGACCTCGCGTACCGCCGTCGCCTCCGCTCGAAGGCCAAAAGGGCCGGCTTCTGGTGGATTTCGGAGATTCCTGCGTCGAAGCGTGCGTTTCACCCGCCTCGGGTCTGCTTTCTTTGTCAAGATCCACTTTCGTCGTGATGGCGTCCAAAGCAGTTCCATATTCTGAGCGCATAGATGCCCTGGTGAATCTTTGCATCTTAAAATGCATCCGAAATGCCGAAGAGATAAACCTTGATGCACTAACTTACTTTTGCCGCTGCGAGTGCGCTCTACTTGAAGAGCCTAAAGAAAGATAAAAAAAAAGGGAGAGTCATCCGCTTGGTTAGGGTCGAGGAAGCAGATTAGCCAGTACCCTACCCTCGTGCGGCAAATGTTTCAAGACCTCCAGTGGCCAGAACCTTTTTGACACCTTCCGGATGACCAAAGCCAGGTAAGTAGAACTTTTTTTTTTATGATTTCTAATTTTGTCCAAAACCCCGTTTCATTGTAAGTGCGAGTGTAATAGAAGCTATAAGAGCGAGGTCTGGGGTGCTATGTTGCGCTTTTTGGACTCCCAGGAGACTAGGGAGAGGGAAGTGACGTCAACGACACAGCAAACGCAGATTGGATGTTGACAGAAGAAAACGAAATCAACACCCAATCTGCGTTTGCTGTGTCGTTGACGTCACTTCCCTCTTCCAAGTCTCCTGGGAGTGCAAAAAGCGCAACATAGCCCTCCAGGGCTCTCAACATGCCTGCCTAAACCTGCCGAGCATGCGACGCGCCCCCGTTCTAGGAATCACTTTCATCAGGGCAACATGCTCGTGCTTGTGCTTCGGAAGAGAACCGCGTTTTTCGTCCGGGTGTAACTGAACTTTGCATCGCAGAGAGGTCAAACTCCGAGATAATGTGATTCGACCGGTTGGAATAGAACGCGGAAGTTAGAGAACATGACGTTACCTGCATCAAAAGATAATTGAGACGAACAACATTTTTCTTTACGTCCATCGTCAAAACAAGAACTGACATCGTCGACGCTTTTGCGATTTATATCTTTCCAGTTAGAGTTCTTTCTTTTTCATTCATTTTGACAAGTGTGTTTTTTTTTTTTTTTTACTAAAATAGAGCTACGGGCACCGACATTATCTGTTTTTGTTTTGACGATATTAAATTTAGGTGGACGTAGGCTCATAAAAAAAATTTTCGTTTTTGCCTTGCACCTACGTCACATGATGACGTCGAACACCGGTATCCTCCATGCTGGTGGTTGACTCGACAGCCCTTCGCAGCGAGAGCAATGGTTATAACTGCGCCGCGCTCGGCTGTAGCACTTACTGCTTATCCTGACGATCGTCCGATCGTTTCGTCGGCAAGCCCCGCGGGACAGAGTAGCCGTGAAGTTAGCGAAAGTACGAGCGGCAGGAAGGGGATGCAGCCGCAGATTACCGAATTTGCGGGACGCATTTCGTAACGGCGAGCGACGGCACTTTTCTACCGTTGTTTACGTTCACGCACGCCTTTGCATCGGCTGTTGCCCGTTCGCGGTGTAGATGGCCTTTGAATTTCCTTACACAACGCCATTTCCACGCTTCGAGCGCACCTTAGGGACACCCAAGCCGATTACGGGTGATTGTCGCGAAGCGAGCCCGGCCAGACGGCGATCGGTCGGCGGCGGCTCCCGTGTGCAAGCTCGCCGAGACACCGCCGCCGCCGCCGCGAGGCATCGGTTTGTGCCATCCGCGAGAACGATAATCTTAGCAAGGAGCGAAAGTATGCAGGCGAGCCGGTTAGGGAACATCATAATATAAACCGTCCATTATTTGATTTGTCCCAGATTATGACGGTAGCCTTGCGTTGTTTATCAGTATTTCGCAAAATCCTAACAATTTTTCTACAAGCGACTCCTAGAGCCGCTCGTCAAATGTTGAAGCACGCTATGTGGGAGGGTGGAACGGGGTGACACACGGTTGGATATTTGTCAGAAAAAGCACGCAACAAAATACGTAGGATGCAGAGTGGGGGTAGTGTACAGAATTCCTCTGTCTTGTGGGAGGGTATACGTGGGGCAGTCGGGGCGATGCGTGAACGAAAGACTGAGGGAACATGCCCTGTCATTGAGGTCAGCCCCCTCTGGCAATCTCGCAGTACATTGCAGTAGGTGTGAGTGTTTACCCTATTTAGACAACACCGTCATCTTGGCACGAAACAAAAATAGAAAGACAAGGGAGATAACGGAAGCGTTTTTTATTTCCGAGTGTGACGAGGGTACGTGTGTAAGTGCCCCATCGATAACCCTGTTTGAATCAGAGTTATCGTTTTTACGATCATGCATGGTGTAAGAGTAAGAATTGTGATTAGCTACGGTTGGAACTGAATCGGATCTGTCTTGTTGGTTTCGCGGTACGTGTAATTTTCCAATAGTAAACCAGTTGCAAGTAGCGCTCTGTGGTGTGTGTCTCTCCTACTCGTCCGTCGTTTTTTAGCGCTTTTAACCCCTAAACATGTTCAACCAACTAGCCCAAATCCAAACCCTTCCGTTCGAACTCATTATCGCGTCGTGGCGTGGAACTCTGCCGAAACATTCCTAATTATTTTGCGAGAGTGTGAGCCATTGTATGCTGTAATCATTTTCCTTAACTGTATAAAGTTGCAATTTTTGTTATCGACAGCCCTGGGTGCCTCACTCCAGCGACAGAGCCCGTGACGACTTAGTTACCGAAACGAAGATTTTAGGGTCGTAACAAAAATATGCCACATCTCTTCTGCCATGGTGTACAGTGTTGTTCCAAAGAAATCAATATTCAATTTCCAGTGTTCATTTTTCTGAAATTTTTCGTAGTCTTAGTAAAGTATATGTGCATGTAAATGTGCATGAAGTTTTTGGAGATCTTAAAGTTGTAGCAAATTTTTATTTCTAAAAAATAGTCAGAGTGCAGGCGAGCTGGTGTAAGTTGAACATGATTGTAAACCTGAGACTGGGGCAGAAAAGAGAACACAACAGAAGATAGTAAAAGAGGAGGCAACGTCTCAAACTCAGCTGCAAAGTTTATTTCGAACAGGCTTTATATACCCCATCTCCAACGCCGTCTCCACACAAAAAAAAAGAAAATACACACATGACAAGAGGACAATGACACTTGTTAAACCTTCTCTTATCTCCCTTGACCTCGGCTGTGGGACACTCACACAAAGGGTCACATTCTAGCATAACCACCGCCACCCGGCGAACGTAGGTGAAAACTTTGCAGCTGAGTTTGAGACGTTGCCTCCTCTTTTACTACCTTCTGTTGTGTTCTCTTTTCTATTGTGTTCAGTAGTGATTTCACCTACGTTCGCCGGGTGGCAGTGGTTATGCTAGAATGTTACCCTTTGTGTTAGTGTCCCACAGCCGAGGTCAAGAAAAATAAGTTTTTTTTTCTTTTTTTTTTTGTAGAGCCGGAGATGGGGTATATAAAGCGTGTTCGAAATAAACTTTGCAGCTGAGTTTGAGACGTTGCCTCCTCTTTTACTACCTTCTGTTGTGTTCTCTTTTCTATTGTGTTCAGTAGTGATTTCACCTACGTTCGCCGGGTGGCAGTGGTTATGCTAGAATGTTACCCTTTGTGTGAGTGTCCCACAGCCGAGGTCAAGAAAAATAAGTTTTTTTTTTCTTTTTTTTTGTAGAGCCGGAGATGGGGTATATAAAGCGTGTTCGAAATAAACTTTGCAGCTGAGTTTGAGACGTTGCCTCCTCTTTTACTACCTTCTGTTGTGTTCTCTTTTCTATTGTGTTCAGTAGTGATTTCACCTACGTTCGCCGGGTGGCAGTGGTTATGCTAGAATGTTACCCTTTGTGTTAGTGTCCCAGAGCCGAGGTCAAGAAAAATAAGTTTTTTTTTTCTTTTTTTTTTGTAGAGCCGGAGATGGGGTATATAAAGCGTGTTCGAAATAAACTTTGCAGCTGAGTTTGAGACGTTGCCTCCTCTTTTACTACCTTCTGTTGTGTTCTCTTTTCTATTGTGTTCAGTATTGATTTCACCTACGTTCGCCGGGTGGCAGTGGTTATGCTAGAATGTGACCCTTTGTGTGAGTGTCCCACAGCCGAGGTCAAGAAAAATAAGTTTTTTTTTTCTTTTTTTTTTGTAGAGCCGGAGATGGGGTATATAAAGCGTGTTCGAAATAAACTTTGCAGCTGAGTTTGAGACGTTGCCTCCTCTTTTACTACCTTCTGTTGTGTTCTCTTTTCTATTGTGTTCAGTAGTGATTTCACCTACGTTCGCCGGGTGGCAGTGGTTATGCTAGAATGTGACCCTTTGTGTGAGTGTCCCACAGCCGAGGTCAAGAAAAATAAGTTTTTTTTTTCTTTTTTTTTTGTAGAGCCGGAGATGGGGTATATAAAGCGTGTTCGAAATAAACTTTGCAGCTGAGTTTGAGACGTTGCCTCCTCTTTTACTACCTTCTGTTGTGTTCTCTTTTCTATTGTGTTCAGTAGTGATTTCACCTACGTTCGCCGGGTGGCAGTGGTTATGCTAGAATGTGACCCTTTGTGTGAGTGTCCCACAGCCGAGGTCAAGAAAAATAAGTTTTTTTTTTCTTTTTTTTTTGTAGAGCCGGAGATGGGGTATATAAAGCGTGTTCGAAATAAACTTTGCAGCTGAGTTTGAGACGTTGCCTCCTCTTTTACTACCTTCTGTTGTGTTCTCTTTTCTATTGTGTTCAGTAGTGATTTCACCTACGTTCGCCGGGTGGCAGTGGTTATGCTAGAATGTGACCCTTTGTGTGAGTGTCCCACAGCCGAGGTCAAGAAAAATAAGTTTTTTTTTTCTTTTTTTTTTGTAGAGCCGGAGATGGGGTATATAAAGCGTGTTCGAAATAAACTTTGCAGCTGAGTTTGAGACGTTGCCTCCTCTTTTACTACCTTCTGTTGTGTTCTCTTTTCTATTGTGTTCAGTAGTGATTTCACCTACGTTCGCCGGGTGGCAGTGGTTATGCTAGAATGTTACCCTTTGTGTTAGTGTCCCACAGCCGAGGTCAAGAAAAATAAGTTTTTTTTTCTTTTTTTTTTGTAGAGCCGGAGATGGGGTATATAAAGCGTGTTCGAAATAAACTTTGCAGCTGAGTTTGAGACGTTGCCTCCTCTTTTACTACCTTCTGTTGTGTTCTCTTTCCTATTGTGTTCAGTAGTGATTTCACCTACGTTCGCCGGGTGGCAGTGGTTATGCTAGAATGTTACCCTTTGTGTGAGTGTCCCACAGCCGAGGTCAAGAAAAATAAGTTTTTTTTTTCTTTTTTTTTGTAGAGACGGAGATGGGGTATATAAAGCGTGTTCGAAATAAACTTTGCAGCTGAGTTTGAGACGTTGCCTCCTCTTTTACTACCTTCTGTTGTGTTCTCTTTTCTATTGTGTTCAGTAGTGATTTCACCTACGTTCGCCGGGTGGCAGTGGTTATGCTAGAATGTTACCCTTTGTGTTAGTGTCCCAGAGCCGAGGTCAAGAAAAATAAGTTTTTTTTTTCTTTTTTTTTTGTAGAGCCGGAGATGGGGTATATAAAGCGTGTTCGAAATAAACTTTGCAGCTGAGTTTGAGACGTTGCCTCCTCTTTTACTACCTTCTGTTGTGTTCTCTTTTCTATTGTGTTCAGTAGTGATTTCACCTACGTTCGCCGGGTGGCAGTGGTTATGCTAGAATGTTACCCTTTGTGTGAGTGTCCCACAGCCGAGGTCAAGAAAAATAAGTTTTTTTTTTCTTTTTTTTTTGTAGAGCCGGAGATGGGGTATATAAAGCGTGTTCGAAATAAACTTTGCAGCTGAGTTTGAGACGTTGCCTCCTCTTTTACTACCTTCTGTTGTGTTCTCTTTTCTATTGTGTTCAGTAGTGATTTCACCTACGTTCGCCGGGTGGCAGTGGTTATGCTAGAATGTTACCCTTTGTGTGAGTGTCCCACAGCCGAGGTCAAGAAAAATAAGTTTTTTTTTTCTTTTTTTTTTTGTAGAGCCGGAGATGGGGTATATAAAGCGTGTTCGAAATAAACTTTGCAGCTGAGTTTGAGACGTTGCCTCCTCTTTTACTACCTTCTGTTGTGTTCTCTTTTCTATTGTGTTCAGTAGTGATTTCACCTACGTTCGCCGGGTGGCAGTGGTTATGCTAGAATGTTACCCTTTGTGTGAGTGTCCCACAGCCGAGGTCAAGAAAAATAAGTTTTTTTTTTCTTTTTTTTTTTGTAGAGCCGGAGATGGGGTATATAAAGCGTGTTCGAAATAAACTTTGCAGCTGAGTTTGAGACGTTGCCTCCTCTTTTACTACCTTCTGTTGTGTTCTCTTTTCTATTGTGTTCAGTAGTGATTTCACCTACGTTCGCCGGGTGGCAGTGGTTATGCTAGAATGTTACCCTTTGTGTGAGTGTCCCACAGCCGAGGTCAAGAAAAATAAGTTTTTTTTTTCTTTTTTTTTTGTAGAGCCGGAGATGGGGTATATAAAGCGTGTTCGAAATAAACTTTGCAGCTGAGTTTGAGACGTTGCCTCCTCTTTTACTACCTTCTGTTGTGTTCTCTTTTCTATTGTGTTCAGTAGTGATTTCACCTACGTTCGCCGGGTGGCAGTGGTTATGCTAGAATGTTACCCTTTGTGTGAGTGTCCCACAGCCGAGGTCAAGAAAAATAAGTTTTTTTTTTCTTTTTTTTTTGTAGAGCCGGAGATGGGGTATATAAAGCGTGTTCGAAATAAACTTTGCAGCTGAGTTTGAGACGTTGCCTCCTCTTTTACTACCTTCTGTTGTGTTCTCTTTTCTATTGTGTTCAGTAGTGATTTCACCTACGTTCGCCGGGTGGCAGTGGTTATGCTAGAATGTTACCCTTTGTGTGAGTGTCCCACAGCCGAGGTCAAGAAAAATAAGTTTTTTTTTTCTTTTTTTTTTTGTAGAGCCGGAGATGGGGTATATAAAGCGTGTTCGAAATAAACTTTGCAGCTGAGTTTGAGACGTTGCCTCCTCTTTTACTACCTTCTGTTGTGTTCTCTTTTCTATTGTGTTCAGTAGTGATTTCACCTACGTTCGCCGGGTGGCAGTGGTTATGCTAGAATGTTACCCTTTGTGTGAGTGTCCCACAGCCGAGGTCAAGAAAAATAAGTTTTTTTTTTCTTTTTTTTTTTTGTAGAGACGGAGATGGGGTATATAAAGCGTGTTCGAAATAAACTTTGCAGCTGAGTTTGAGACGTTGCCTCCTCTTTTACTACCTTCTGTTGTGTTCTCTTTTCTATTGTGTTCAGTAGTGATTTCACCTACGTTCGCCGGGTGGCAGTGGTTATGCTAGAATGTTACCCTTTGTGTTAGTGTCCCAGAGCCGAGGTCAAGAAAAATAAGTTTTTTTTTTCTTTTTTTTTTGTAGAGCCGGAGATGGGGTATATAAAGCGTGTTCGAAATAAACTTTGCAGCTGAGTTTGAGACGTTGCCTCCTCTTTTACTACCTTCTGTTGTGTTCTCTTTTCTATTGTGTTCAGTAGTGATTTCACCTACGTTCGCCGGGTGGCAGTGGTTATGCTAGAATGTTACCCTTTGTGTGAGTGTCCCACAGCCGAGGTCAAGAAAAATAAGTTTTTTTTTTCTTTTTTTTTTGTAGAGCCGGAGATGGGGTATATAAAGCGTGTTCGAAATAAACTTTGCAGCTGAGTTTGAGACGTTGCCTCCTCTTTTACTACCTTCTGTTGTGTTCTCTTTTCTATTGTGTTCAGTAGTGATTTCACCTACGTTCGCCGGGTGGCAGTGGTTATGCTAGAATGTTACCCTTTGTGTGAGTGTCCCACAGCCGAGGTCAAGAAAAATAAGTTTTTTTTTTCTTTTTTTTTTTGTAGAGCCGGAGATGGGGTATATAAAGCGTGTTCGAAATAAACTTTGCAGCTGAGTTTGAGACGTTGCCTCCTCTTTTACTACCTTCTGTTGCGTTCTCTTTTCTATTGTGTTCAGTAGTGATTTCACCTACGTTCGCCGGGTGGCAGTGGTTATGCTAGAATGTTACCCTTTGTGTGAGTGTCCCACAGCCGAGGTCAAGAAAAATAAGTTTTTTTTTTCTTTTTTTTTTGTAGAGCCGGAGATGGGGTATATAAAGCGTGTTCGAAATAAACTTTGCAGCTGAGTTTGAGACGTTGCCTCCTCTTTTACTACCTTCTGTTGTGTTCTCTTTTCTATTGTGTTCAGTAGTGATTTCACCTACGTTCGCCGGGTGGCAGTGGTTATGCTAGAATGTTACCCTTTGTGTTAGTGTCCCACAGCCGAGGTCAAGAAAAATAAGTTTTTTTTTTCTTTTTTTTTTGTAGAGCCGGAGATGGGGTATATAAAGCGTGTTCGAAATAAACTTTGCAGCTGAGTTTGAGACGTTGCCTCCTCTTTTACTACCTTCTGTTGTGTTCTCTTTTCTATTGTGTTCAGTAGTGATTTCACCTACGTTCGCCGGGTGGCAGTGGTTATGCTAGAATGTGACCCTTTGTGTGAGTGTCCCACAGCCGAGGTCAAGAAAAATAAGTTTTTTTTTTCTTTTTTTTTTGTAGAGCCGGAGATGGGGTATATAAAGCGTGTTCGAAATAAACTTTGCAGCTGAGTTTGAGACGTTGCCTCCTCTTTTACTACCTTCTGTTGTGTTCTCTTTTCTATTGTGTTCAGTAGTGATTTCACCTACGTTCGCCGGGTGGCAGTGGTTATGCTAGAATGTGACCCTTTGTGTGAGTGTCCCACAGCCGAGGTCAAGAAAAATAAGTTTTTTTTTTCTTTTTTTTTTGTAGAGCCGGAGATGGGGTATATAAAGCGTGTTCGAAATAAACTTTGCAGCTGAGTTTGAGACGTTGCCTCCTCTTTTACTACCTTCTGTTGTGTTCTCTTTTCTATTGTGTTCAGTAGTGATTTCACCTACGTTCGCCGGGTGGCAGTGGTTATGCTAGAATGTGACCCTTTGTGTGAGTGTCCCACAGCCGAGGTCAAGAAAAATAAGTTTTTTTTTTCTTTTTTTTTTGTAGAGCCGGAGATGGGGTATATAAAGCGTGTTCGAAATAAACTTTGCAGCTGAGTTTGAGACGTTGCCTCCTCTTTTACTACCTTCTGTTGTGTTCTCTTTTCTATTGTGTTCAGTAGTGATTTCACCTACGTTCGCCGGGTGGCAGTGGTTATGCTAGAATGTGACCCTTTGTGTGAGTGTCCCACAGCCGAGGTCAAGAAAAATAAGTTTTTTTTTTCTTTTTTTTTTTTGTAGAGCCGGAGATGGGGTATATAAAGCGTGTTCGAAATAAACTTTGCAGCTGAGTTTGAGACGTTGCCTCCTCTTTTACTACCTTCTGTTGTGTTCTCTTTTCTATTGTGTTCAGTAGTGATTTCACCTACGTTCGCCGGGTGGCAGTGGTTATGCTAGAATGTTACCCTTTGTGTTAGTGTCCCACAGCCGAGGTCAAGAAAAATAAGTTTTTTTTTCTTTTTTTTTTGTAGAGCCGGAGATGGGGTATATAAAGCGTGTTCGAAATAAACTTTGCAGCTGAGTTTGAGACGTTGCCTCCTCTTTTACTACCTTCTGTTGTGTTCTCTTTTCTATTGTGTTCAGTAGTGATTTCACCTACGTTCGCCGGGTGGCAGTGGTTATGCTAGAATGTTACCCTTTGTGTGAGTGTCCCACAGCCGAGGTCAAGAAAAATAAGTTTTTTTTTTCTTTTTTTTTTGTAGAGACGGAGATGGGGTATATAAAGCGTGTTCGAAATAAACTTTGCAGCTGAGTTTGAGACGTTGCCTCCTCTTTTACTACCTTCTGTTGTGTTCTCTTTTCTATTGTGTTCAGTAGTGATTTCACCTACGTTCGCCGGGTGGCAGTGGTTATGCTAGAATGTTACCCTTTGTGTTAGTGTCCCAGAGCCGAGGTCAAGAAAAATAAGTTTTTTTTTTCTTTTTTTTTTTGTAGAGCCGGAGATGGGGTATATAAAGCGTGTTCGAAATAAACTTTGCAGCTGAGTTTGAGACGTTGCCTCCTCTTTTACTACCTTCTGTTGTGTTCTCTTTTCTATTGTGTTCAGTAGTGATTTCACCTACGTTCGCCGGGTGGCAGTGGTTATGCTAGAATGTTACCCTTTGTGTGAGTGTCCCACAGCCGAGGTCAAGAAAAATAAGTTTTTTTTTTCTTTTTTTTTTGTAGAGCCGGAGATGGGGTATATAAAGCGTGTTCGAAATAAACTTTGCAGCTGAGTTTGAGACGTTGCCTCCTCTTTTACTACCTTCTGTTGTGTTCTCTTTTCTATTGTGTTCAGTAGTGATTTCACCTACGTTCGCCGGGTGGCAGTGGTTATGCTAGAATGTTACCCTTTGTGTGAGTGTCCCACAGCCGAGGTCAAGAAAAATAAGTTTTTTTTTTCTTTTTTTTTTTGTAGAGCCGGAGATGGGGTATATAAAGCGTGTTCGAAATAAACTTTGCAGCTGAGTTTGAGACGTTGCCTCCTCTTTTACTACCTTCTGTTGCGTTCTCTTTTCTATTGTGTTCAGTAGTGATTTCACCTACGTTCGCCGGGTGGCAGTGGTTATGCTAGAATGTTACCCTTTGTGTGAGTGTCCCACAGCCGAGGTCAAGAAAAATAAGTTTTTTTTTTCTTTTTTTTTTGTAGAGCCGGAGATGGGGTATATAAAGCGTGTTCGAAATAAACTTTGCAGCTGAGTTTGAGACGTTGCCTCCTCTTTTACTACCTTCTGTTGTGTTCTCTTTTCTATTGTGTTCAGTAGTGATTTCACCTACGTTCGCCGGGTGGCAGTGGTTATGCTAGAATGTTACCCTTTGTGTGAGTGTCCCACAGCCGAGGTCAAGAAAAATAAGTTTTTTTTTTCTTTTTTTTTTGTAGAGCCGGAGATGGGGTATATAAAGCGTGTTCGAAATAAACTTTGCAGCTGAGTTTGAGACGTTGCCTCCTCTTTTACTACCTTCTGTTGTGTTCTCTTTTCTATTGTGTTCAGTAGTGATTTCACCTACGTTCGCCGGGTGGCAGTGGTTATGCTAGAATGTTACCCTTTGTGTGAGTGTCCCACAGCCGAGGTCAAGAAAAATAAGTTTTTTTTTCTTTTTTTTTTGTAGAGCCGGAGATGGGGTATATAAAGCGTGTTCGAAATAAACTTTGCAGCTGAGTTTGAGACGTTGCCTCCTCTTTTACTACCTTCTGTTGCGTTCTCTTTTCTATTGTGTTCAGTAGTGATTTCACCTACGTTCGCCGGGTGGCAGTGGTTATGCTAGAATGTTACCCTTTGTGTGAGTGTCCCACAGCCGAGGTCAAGAAAAATAAGTTTTTTTTTTCTTTTTTTTTGTAGAGCCGGAGATGGGGTATATAAAGCGTGTTCGAAATAAACTTTGCAGCTGAGTTTGAGACGTTGCCTCCTCTTTTACTACCTTCTGTTGCGTTCTCTTTTCTATTGTGTTCAGTAGTGATTTCACCTACGTTCGCCGGGTGGCAGTGGTTATGCTAGAATGTTACCCTTTGTGTGAGTGTCCCACAGCCGAGGTCAAGAAAAATAAGTTTTTTTTTCTTTTTTTTTTGTAGAGCCGGAGATGGGGTATATAAAGCGTGTTCGAAATAAACTTTGCAGCTGAGTTTGAGACGTTGCCTCCTCTTTTACTACCTTCTGTTGTGTTCTCTTTTCTATTGTGTTCAGTAGTGATTTCACCTACGTTCGCCGGGTGGCAGTGGTTATGCTAGAATGTTACCCTTTGTGTGAGTGTCCCACAGCCGAGGTCAAGAAAAATAAGTTTTTTTTTTCTTTTTTTTTTGTAGAGCCGGAGATGGGGTATATAAAGCGTGTTCGAAATAAACTTTGCAGCTGAGTTTGAGACGTTGCCTCCTCTTTTACTACCTTCTGTTGTGTTCTCTTTTCTATTGTGTTCAGTAGTGATTTCACCTACGTTCGCCGGGTGGCAGTGGTTATGCTAGAATGTTACCCTTTGTGTGAGTGTCCCACAGCCGAGGTCAAGAAAAATAAGTTTTTTTTTTCTTTTTTTTTTGTAGAGCCGGAGATGGGGTATATAAAGCGTGTTCGAAATAAACTTTGCAGCTGAGTTTGAGACGTTGCCTCCTCTTTTACTACCTTCTGTTGTGTTCTCTTTTCTATTGTGTTCAGTAGTGATTTCACCTACGTTCGCCGGGTGGCAGTGGTTATGCTAGAATGTTACCCTTTGTGTGAGTGTCCCACAGCCGAGGTCAAGAAAAATAAGTTTTTTTTTTCTTTTTTTTTTTGTAGAGCCGGAGATGGGGTATATAAAGCGTGTTCGAAATAAACTTTGCAGCTGAGTTTGAGACGTTGCCTCCTCTTTTACTACCTTCTGTTGTGTTCTTTTTTCTATTGTGTTCAGTAGTGATTTCACCTACGTTCGCCGGGTGGCAGTGGTTATGCTAGAATGTTACCCTTTGTGTGAGTGTCCCACAGCCGAGGTCAAGAAAAATAAGTTTTTTTTTTCTTTTTTTTTGTAGAGCCGGAGATGGGGTATATAAAGCGTGTTCGAAATAAACTTTGCAGCTGAGTTTGAGACGTTGCCTCCTCTTTTACTACCTTCTGTTGTGTTCTCTTTTCTATTGTGTTCAGTAGTGATTTCACCTACGTTCGCCGGGTGGCAGTGGTTATGCTAGAATGTTACCCTTTGTGTGAGTGTCCCACAGCCGAGGTCAAGAAAAATAAGTTTTTTTTTCTTTTTTTTTTGTAGAGACGGAGATGGGGTATATAAAGCGTGTTCGAAATAAACTTTGCAGCTGAGTTTGAGACTTGCCTCCTCTTTTACTACCTTCTGTTGTGTTCTCTTTTCTATTGTGTTCAGTAGTGATTTCACCTACGTTCGCCGGGTGGCAGTGGTTATGCTAGAATGTGACCCTTTGTGTGAGTGTCCCACAGCCGAGGTCAAGAAAAATAAGTTTTTTTTTTTCTTTTTTTTTTGTAGAGCCGGAGATGGGGTATATAAAGCGTGTTCGAAATAAACTTTGCAGCTGAGTTTGAGACGTTGCCTCCTCTTT
Organism: Ixodes scapularis; assembly: GCF_016920785.2. NCBI lineage: Eukaryota > Metazoa > Arthropoda > Arachnida > Ixodida > Ixodidae > Ixodes > Ixodes scapularis. The sequence continues at coordinate 15,457,338 of NW_024609837.1, read as the reverse complement.
TACTACCTTCTGTTGTGTTCTCTTTTCTATTGTGTTCAGTAGTGATTTCACCTACGTTCGCCGGGTGGCAGTGGTTATGCTAGAATGTGACCCTTTGTGTGAGTGTCCCACAGCCGAGGTCAAGAAAAATAAGTTTTTTTTTTCTTTTTTTTTTGTAGAGCCGGAGATGGGGTATATAAAGCGTGTTCGAAATAAACTTTGCAGCTGAGTTTGAGACGTTGCCTCCTCTTTTACTACCTTCTGTTGTGTTCTTTTTTCTATTGTGTTCAGTAGTGATTTCACCTACGTTCGCCGGGTGGCAGTGGTTATGCTAGAATGTTACCCTTTGTGTGAGTGTCCCACAGCCGAGGTCAAGAAAAATAAGTTTTTTTTTTTCTTTTTTTTTTTTTGTAGAGCCGGAGATGGGGTATATAAAGCGTGTTCGAAATAAACTTTGCAGCTGAGTTTGAGACGTTGCCTCCTCTTTTACTACCTTCTGTTGTGTTCTCTTTTCTATTGTGTTCAGTAGTGATTTCACCTACGTTCGCCGGGTGGCAGTGGTTATGCTAGAATGTGACCCTTTGTGTGAGTGTCCCACAGCCGAGGTCAAGAAAAATAAGTTTTTTTTTTCTTTTTTTTTTGTAGAGCCGGAGATGGGGTATATAAAGCGTGTTCGAAATAAACTTTGCAGCTGAGTTTGAGACGTTGCCTCCTCTTTTACTACCTTCTGTTGCGTTCTCTTTTCTATTGTGTTCAGTAGTGATTTCACCTACGTTCGCCGGGTGGCAGTGGTTATGCTAGAATGTGACCCTTTGTGTGAGTGTCCCACAGCCGAGGTCAAGAAAAATAAGTTTTTTTTTTTTTTTTTTTTTGTAGAGACGGAGATGGGGTATATAAAGCGTGTTCGAAATAAACTTTGCAGCTGAGTTTGAGACGTTGCCTCCTCTTTTACTACCTTCTGTTGTGTTCTTTTTTCTATTGTGTTCAGTAGTGATTTCACCTACGTTCGCCGGGTGGCAGTGGTTATGCTAGAATGTGACCCTTTGTGTGAGTGTCCCACAGCCGAGGTCAAGAAAAATAAGTTTTTTTTTTTCTTTTTTTTTTGTAGAGACGGAGATGGGGTATATAAAGCGTGTTCGAAATAAACTTTGCAGCTGAGTTTGAGACGTTGCCTCCTCTTTTACTACCTTCTGTTGTGTTCTTTTTTCTATTGTGTTCAGTAGTGATTTCACCTACGTTCGCCGGGTGGCAGTGGTTATGCTAGAATGTGACCCTTTGTGTGAGTGTCCCACAGCCGAGGTCAAGAAAAATAAGTTTTTTTTTTCTTTTTTTTTGTAGAGACGGAGATGGGGTATATAAAGCGTGTTCGAAATAAACTTTGCAGCTGAGTTTGAGACGTTGCCTCCTCTTTTACTACCTTCTGTTGTGTTCTTTTTTCTATTGTGTTCAGTAGTGATTTCACCTACGTTCGCCGGGTGGCAGTGGTTATGCTAGAATGTTACCCTTTGTGTGAGTGTCCCACAGCCGAGGTCAAGAAAAATAAGTTTTTTTTTTCTTTTTTTTTGTAGAGCCGGAGATGGGGTATATAAAGCGTGTTCGAAATAAACTTTGCAGCTGAGTTTGAGACGTTGCCTCCTCTTTTACTACCTTCTGTTGTGTTCTCTTTTCTATTGTGTTCAGTAGTGATTTCACCTACGTTCGCCGGGTGGCAGTGGTTATGCTAGAATGTGACCCTTTGTGTGAGTGTCCCACAGCCGAGGTCAAGAAAAATAAGTTTTTTTTTTCTTTTTTTTTTGTAGAGCCGGAGATGGGGTATATAAAGCGTGTTCGAAATAAACTTTGCAGCTGAGTTTGAGACGTTGCCTCCTCTTTTACTACCTTCTGTTGCGTTCTCTTTTCTATTGTGTTCAGTAGTGATTTCACCTACGTTCGCCGGGTGGCAGTGGTTATGCTAGAATGTGACCCTTTGTGTGAGTGTCCCACAGCCGAGGTCAAGAAAAATAAGTTTTTTTTTTCTTTTTTTTTTGTAGAGACGGAGATGGGGTATATAAAGCGTGTTCGAAATAAACTTTGCAGCTGAGTTTGAGACGTTGCCTCCTCTTTTACTACCTTCTGTTGTGTTCTTTTTTCTATTGTGTTCAGTAGTGATTTCACCTACGTTCGCCGGGTGGCAGTGGTTATGCTAGAATGTGACCCTTTGTGTGAGTGTCCCACAGCCGAGGTCAAGAAAAATAAGTTTTTTTTTTTTCTTTTTTTTTTTTGTAGAGACGGAGATGGGGTATATAAAGCGTGTTCGAAATAAACTTTGCAGCTGAGTTTGAGACGTTGCCTCCTCTTTTACTACCTTCTGTTGTGTTCTCTTTTCTATTGTGTTCAGTAGTGATTTCACCTACGTTCGCCGGGTGGCGGTGGTTATGCTAGAATGACACCCTTTGTGTGAGTGTCCCACAGCCGAGGTCAAGAAAAATAAGTTTTTTTTTTCTTTTTTTTTGTAGAGACGGAGATGGGGTATATAAAGCGTGTTCGAAATAAACTTTGCAGCTGAGTTTGAGACGTTGCCTCCTCTTTTACTACCTTCTGTTGTGTTCTCTTTTCTATTGTGTTCAGTAGTGATTTCACCTACGTTCGCCGGGTGGCAGTGGTTATGCTAGAATGTTACCCTTTGTGTGAGTGTCCCACAGCCGAGGTCAAGAAAAATAAGTTTTTTTTTTATTTTTTTTTTGTAGAGACGGAGATGGGGTATATAAAGCGTGTTCGAAATAAACTTTGCAGCTGAGTTTGAGACGTTGCCTCCTCTTTTACTACCTTCTGTTGCGTTCTCTTTTCTATTGTGTTCAGTAGTGATTTCACCTACGTTCGCCGGGTGGCAGTGGTTATGCTAGAATGTGACCCTTTGTGTGAGTGTCCCACAGCCGAGGTCAAGAAAAATAAGTTTTTTTTTTCTTTTTTTTTTTGTAGAGACGGAGATGGGGTATATAAAGCGTGTTCGAAATAAACTTTGCAGCTGAGTTTGAGACGTTGCCTCCTCTTTTACTACCTTCTGTTGTGTTCTCTTTTCTATTGTGTTCAGTAGTGATTTCACCTACGTTCGCCGGGTGGCAGTGGTTATGCTAGAATGTTACCCTTTGTGTGAGTGTCCCACAGCCGAGGTCAAGAAAAATAAGTTTTTTTTTTCTTTTTTTTTTGTAGAGACGGAGATGGGGTATATAAAGCGTGTTCGAAATAAACTTTGCAGCTGAGTTTGAGACGTTGCCTCCTCTTTTACTACCTTCTGTTGTGTTCTCTTTTCTATTGTGTTCAGTAGTGATTTCACCTACGTTCGCCGGGTGGCAGTGGTTATGCTAGAATGTGACCCTTTGTGTGAGTGTCCCACAGCCGAGGTCAAGAAAAATAAGTTTTTTTTTTCTTTTTTTTTGTAGAGACGTAGATGGGGTATATAAAGCGTGTTCGAAATAAACTTTGCAGCTGAGTTTGAGACGTTGCCTCCTCTTTTACTACCTTCTGTTGTGTTCTCTTTTCTATTGTGTTCAGTAGTGATTTCACCTACGTTCGCCGGGTGGCGGTGGTTATGCTAGAATGACACCCTTTGTGTGAGTGTCCCACAGCCGAGGTCAAGAAAAATAAGTTTTTTTTTCTTTTTTTTTTGTAGAGACGGAGATGGGGTATATAAAGCGTGTTCGAAATAAACTTTGCAGCTGAGTTTGAGACGTTGCCTCCTCTTTTACTACCTTCTGTTGTGTTCTCTTTTCTATTGTGTTCAGTAGTGATTTCACCTACGTTCGCCGGGTGGCAGTGGTTATGCTAGAATGTTACCCTTTGTGTTAGTGTCCCAGAGCCGAGGTCAAGAAAAATAAGTTTTTTTTTTCTTTTTTTTTGTAGAGACGGAGATGGGGTATATAAAGCGTGTTCGAAATAAACTTTGCAGCTGAGTTTGAGACGTTGCCTCCTCTTTTACTACCTTCTGTTGCGTTCTCTTTTCTATTGTGTTCAGTAGTGATTTCACCTACGTTCGCCGGGTGGCAGTGGTTATGCTAGAATGTTACCCTTTGTGTGAGTGTCCCACAGCCGAGGTCAAGAAAAATAAGTTTTTTTTTTCTTTTTTTTTTTGTAGAGACGGAGATGGGGTATATAAAGCGTGTTCGAAATAAACTTTGCAGCTGAGTTTGAGACGTTGCCTCCTCTTTTACTACCTTCTGTTGTGTTCTCTTTTCTATTGTGTTCAGTAGTGATTTCACCTACGTTCGCCGGGTGGCAGTGGTTATGCTAGAATGTTACCCTTTGTGTGAGTGTCCCACAGCCGAGGTCAAGAAAAATAAGTTTTTTTTTTTCTTTTTTTTTTTGTAGAGACGGAGATGGGGTATATAAAGCGTGTTCGAAATAAACTTTGCAGCTGAGTTTGAGACGTTGCCTCCTCTTTTACTACCTTCTGTTGTGTTCTCTTTTCTATTGTGTTCAGTAGTGATTTCACCTACGTTCGCCGGGTGGCAGTGGTTATGCTAGAATGTGACCCTTTGTGTGAGTGTCCCACAGCCGAGGTGAAGAAAAGTAAGTTTTTTTTTTCTTTTTTTTTTTGTAGAGACGGAGATGGGGTATATAAAGCGTGTTCGAAATAAACTTTGCAGCTGAGTTTGAGACGTTGCCTCCTCTTTTACTACCTTCTGTTGCGTTCTCTTTTCTATTGTGTTCAGAAGTGATTTCACCTACGTTCGCCGGGTGGCAGTGGTTATGCTAGAATGTGACCCTTTGTGTGAGTGTCCCACAGCCGAGGTGAAGAAAAGTAAGTTTTTTTTTTCTTTTTTTTTTGTAGAGACGGAGATGGGGTATATAAAGCGTGTTCGAAATAAACTTTGCAGCTGAGTTTGAGACGTTGCCTCCTCTTTTACTACCTTCTGTTGTGTTCTCTTTTCTATTGTGTTCAGTAGTGATTTCACCTACGTTCGCCGGGTGGCAGTGGTTATGCTAGAATGTGACCCTTTGTGTGAGTGTCCCACAGCCGAGGTGAAGAAAAGTAAGTTTTTTTTTCTTTTTTTTTGTAGAGACGGAGATGGGGTATATAAAGCGTGTTCGAAATAAACTTTGCAGCTGAGTTTGAGACGTTGCCTCCTCTTTTACTACCTTCTGTTGCGTTCTCTTTTCTATTGTGTTCAGAAGTGATTTCACCTACGTTCGCCGGGTGGCAGTGGTTATGCTAGAATGTGACCCTTTGTGTGAGTGTCCCACAGCCGAGGTCAAGAAAAATAAGTTTTTTTTTTCTTTTTTTTTTGTAGAGACGGAGATGGGGTATATAAAGCGTGTTCGAAATAAACTTTGCAGCTGAGTTTGAGACGTTGCCTCCTCTTTTACTAGCTTCTGTTGTGTTCTCTTTTCTATTGTGTTCAGTAGTGATTTCACCTACGTTCGCCGGGTGGCAGTGGTTATGCTAGAATGTTACCCTTTGTGTGAGTGTCCCACAGCCGAGGTCAAGAAAAATAAGTTTTTTTTTTCTTTTTTTTTTTGTAGAGACGGAGATGGGGTATATAAAGCGTGTTCGAAATAAACTTTGCAGCTGAGTTTGAGACGTTGCCTCCTCTTTTACTACCTTCTGTTGTGTTCTCTTTTCTATTGTGTTCAGTAGTGATTTCACCTACGTTCGCCGGGTGGCAGTGGTTATGCTAGAATGTGACCCTTTGTGTGAGTGTCCCACAGCCGAGGTGAAGAAAAGTAAGTTTTTTTTTTCTTTTTTTTTTGTAGAGACGGAGATGGGGTATATAAAGCGTGTTCGAAATAAACTTTGCAGCTGAGTTTGAGACGTTGCCTCCTCTTTTACTACCTTCTGTTGTGTTCTCTTTTCTATTGTGTTCAGTAGTGATTTCACCTACGTTCGCCGGGTGGCAGTGGTTATGCTAGAATGTTACCCTTTGTGTGAGTGTCCCACAGCCGAGGTCAAGAAAAATAAGTTTTTTTTTTCTTTTTTTTTTGTAGAGACGGAGATGGGGTATATAAAGCGTGTTCGAAATAAACTTTGCAGCTGAGTTTGAGACGTTGCCTCCTCTTTTACTACCTTCTGTTGTGTTCTCTTTTCTATTGTGTTCAGTAGTGATTTCACCTACGTTCGCCGGGTGGCAGTGGTTATGCTAGAATGTGACCCTTTGTGTGAGTGTCCCACAGCCGAGGTCAAGAAAAATAAGTTTTTTTTTTCTTTTTTTTTTGTAGAGACGGAGATGGGGTATATAAAGCGTGTTCGAAATAAACTTTGCAGCTGAGTTTGAGCCGTTGCCTCCTCTTTTACTACCTTCTGTTGTGTTCTCTTTTCTATTGTGTTCAGTAGTGATTTCACCTACGTTCGCCGGGTGGCAGTGGTTATGCTAGAATGTGACCCTTTGTGTGAGTGTCCCACAACCGAGGTGAAGAAAAGTAAGTTTTTTTTTTCTTTTTTTTTGTAGAGACGGAGATGGGGTATATAAAGCGTGTTCAAAATAAACTTTGCAGCTGAGTTTGAGACGTTGCCTCCTCTTTTACTACCTTCTGTTGCGTTCTCTTTTCTATTGTGTTCAGTAGTGATTTCACCTACGTTCGCCGGGTGGCAGTGGTTATGCTAGAATGTGACCCTTTGTGTGAGTGTCCCACAGCCGAGGTCAAGAAAAATAAGTTTTTTTTTCTTTTTTTTTTGTAGAGACGGAGATGGGGTATATAAAGCGTGTTCGAAATAAACTTTGCAGCTGAGTTTGAGACGTTGCCTCCTCTTTTACTACCTTCTGTTGTGTTCTCTTTTCTATTGTGTTCAGTAGTGATTTCACCTACGTTCGCCGGGTGGCAGTGGTTATGCTAGAATGTTACCCTTTGTGTGAGTGTCCCACAGCCGAGGTCAAGAAAAATAAGTTTTTTTTTTCTTTTTTTTTTGTAGAGACGGAGATGGGGTATATAAAGCGTGTTCGAAATAAACTTTGCAGCTGAGTTTGAGACGTTGCCTCCTCTTTTACTACCTTCTGTTGTGTTCTCTTTTCTATTGTGTTCAGTAGTGATTTCACCTACGTTCGCCGGGTGGCAGTGGTTATGCTAGAATGTGACCCTTTGTGTGAGTGTCCCACAGCCGAGGTCAAGAAAAATAAGTTTTTTTTTTCTTTTTTTTTTGTAGAGACGGAGATGGGGTATATAAAGCGTGTTCGAAATAAACTTTGCAGCTGAGTTTGAGACGTTGCCTCCTCGTTTACTACCTTCTGTTGTGTTCTCTTTTCTATTGTGTTCAGTAGTGATTTCACCTACGTTCGCCGGGTGGCAGTGGTTATGCTAGAATGTTACCCTTTGTGTGAGTGTCCCACAGCCGAGGTCAAGAAAAATAAGTTTTTTTTTTCTTTTTTTTTTGTAGAGACGGAGATGGGGTATATAAAGCGTGTTCGAAATAAACTTTGCAGCTGAGTTTGAGACGTTGCCTCCTCTTTTACTACCTTCTGTTGTGTTCTCTTTTCTATTGTGTTCAGTAGTGATTTCACCTACGTTCGCCGGGTGGCAGTGGTTATGCTAGAATGTGACCCTTTGTGTGAGTGTCCCACAGCCGAGGTCAAGAAAAATAAGTTTTTTTTTTCTTTTTTTTTGTAGAGACGGAGATGGGGTATACAAAGCGTGTTCGAAATAAACTTTGCAGCTGAGTTTGAGACGTTGCCTCCTCTTTTACTACCTTCTGTTGTGTTCTCTTTTCTATTGTGTTCAGTAGTGATTTCACCTACGTTCGCCGGGTGGCAGTGGTTATGTTAGAATGTTACCCTTTGTGTGAGTGTCCCACAGCCGAGGTCAAGAAAAATAAGTTTTTTTTTTCTTTTTTTTTGTAGAGACGGAGATGGGGTATATAAAGCGTGTTCGAAATAAACTTTGCAGCTGAGTTTGAGACGTTGCCTCCTCGTTTACTACCTTCTGATGTGTTCTCTTTTCTATTGTGTTCAGTAGTGATTTCACCTACGTTCGCCGGGTGGCAGTGGTTATGTTAGAATGTTACCCTTTGTGTGAGTGTCCCACAGCCGAGGTCAAGAAAAATAAGTTTTTTTTTTCTTTTTTTTTGTAGAGACGGAGATGGGGTATATAAAGCGTGTTCGAAATAAACTTTGCAGCTGAGTTTGAGACGTTGCCTCCTCTTTTACTACCTTCTGTTGTGTTCTCTTTTCTATTGTGTTCAGTAGTGATTTCACCTACGTTCGCCGGGTGGCAGTGGTTATGTTAGAATGTTACCCTTTGTGTGAGTGTCCCACAGCCGAGGTCAAGAAAAATAAGTTTTTTTTTTCTTTTTTTTTGTAGAGACGGAGATGGGGTATATAAAGCGTGTTCGAAATAAACTTTGCAGCTGAGTTTGAGACGTTGCCTCCTCGTTTACTACCTTCTGATGTGTTCTCTTTTCTATTGTGTTCAGTAGTGATTTCACCTACGTTCGCCGGGTGGCAGTGGTTATGCTAGAATGTGACCCTTTGTGTGAGTGTCCCACTGCCGAGGTCAAGAAAAATAAGTTTTTTTTTTCTTTTTTTTTTTTGTAGAGACGGAGATGGGGTATATAAAGCGTGTTCGAAATAAACTTTGCAGCTGAGTTTGAGACGTTGCCTCCTCTTTTACTACCTTCTGTTGTGTTCTCTTTTCTATTGTGTTCAGTAGTGATTTCACCTACGTTCGCCGGGTGGCAGTGGTTATGCTAGAATGTTACCCTTTGTGTGAGTGTCCCACAGCCGAGGTCAAGAAAAATAAGTTTTTTTTTCTTTTTTTTTTTTTGTAGAGACGGAGATGGGGTATATAAAGCGTGTTCGAAATAAACTTTGCAGCTGAGTTTGAGACGTTGCCTCCTCGTTTACTACCTTCTGTTGTGTTCTCTTTTCTATTGTGTTCAGTAGTGATTTCACCTACGTTCGCCGGGTGGCAGTGGTTATGCTAGAATGTTACCCTTTGTGTGAGTGTCCCACAGCCGAGGTCAAGAAAAATAAGTTTTTTTTTTCTTTTTTTTTTTTGTAGAGACGGAGATGGGGTATATAAAGCGTGTTCGAAATAAACTTTGCAGCTGAGTTTGAGACGTTGCCTCCTCTTTTACTACCTTCTGTTGTGTTCTCTTTTCTATTGTGTTCAGTAGTGATTTCACCTACGTTCGCCGGGTGGCAGTGGTTATGCTAGAATGTGACCTTTTGTGTGAGTGTCCCACAGCCGAGGTCAAGAAAAATAAGTTTTTTTTTCTTTTTTTTTTGTAGAGACGGAGATGGGGTATATAAAGCGTGTTCGAAATAAACATTGCAGCTGAGTTTGAGACGTTGCCTCCTCTTTTACTACCTTCTGTTGTGTTCTCTTTTCTATTGTGTTCAGTAGTGATTTCACCTACGTTCGCCGGGTGGCAGTGGTTATGCTAGAATGTTACCCTTTGTGTGAGTGTCCCACAGCCGAGGTCAAGAAAAATAAGTTTTTTTTTTCTTTTTTTTTTGTAGAGACGGAGATGGGGTATATAAAGCGTGTTCGAAATAAACTTTGCAGCTGAGTTTGAGACGTTGCCTCCTCTTTTACTACCTTCTGTTGTGTTCTCTTTTCTATTGTGTTCAGTAGTGATTTCACCTACGTTCGCCGGGTGGCAGTGGTTATGCTAGAATGTTACCCTTTGTGTGAGTGTCCCACAGCCGAGGTCAAGAAAAATAAGTTTTTTTTTTCTTTTTTTTTGTAGAGACGGAGATGGGGTATATAAAGCGTGTTCGAAATAAACTTTGCAGCTGAGTTTGAGACGTTGCCTCCTCTTTTACTACCTTCTGTTGTGTTCTCTTTTCTATTGTGTTCAGTAGTGATTTCACCTACGTTCGCCGGGTGGCAGTGGTTATGCTAGAATGTGACCCTTTGTGTGAGTGTCCCACAGCCGAGGTCAAGAAAAATAAGTTTTTTTTTTCTTTTTTTTTGTAGAGACGGAGATGGGGTATATAAAGCGTGTTCGAAATAAACTTTGCAGCTGAGTTTGAGACGTTGCCTCCTCTTTTACTACCTTCTGTTGTGTTCTCTTTTCTATTGTGTTCAGTAGTGATTTCACCTACGTTCGCCGGGTGGCAGTGGTTATGCTAGAATGTTACCCTTTGTGTGAGTGTCCCACAGCCGAGGTCAAGAAAAATAAGTTTTTTTTTCTTTTTTTTTTGTAGAGACGGAGATGGGGTATATAAAGCGTGTTCGAAATAAACTTTGCAGCTGAGTTTGAGACGTTGCCTCCTCTTTTACTACCTTCTGTTGTGTTCTCTTTTCTATTGTGTTCAGTAGTGATTTCACCTACGTTCGCCGGGTGGCAGTGGTTATGCTAGAATGTGACCCTTTGTGTGAGTGTCCCACAGCCGAGGTCAAGAAAAATAAGTTTTTTTTTTCTTTTTTTTTTGTAGAGACGGAGATGGGGTATATAAAGCGTGTTCGAAATAAACTTTGCAGCTGAGTTTGAGACGTTGCCTCCTCTTTTACTACCTTCTGTTGTGTTCTCTTTTCTATTGTGTTCAGTAGTGATTTCACCTACGTTCGCCGGGTGGCAGTGGTTATGCTAGAATGTGACCCTTTGTGTGAGTGTCCCACAGCCGAGGTCAAGAAAAATAAGTTTTTTTTTTCTTTTTTTTTTGTAGAGACGGAGATGCGGTATATAAAGCGTGTTCGAAATAAACTTTGCAGCTGAGTTTGAGACGTTGCCTCCTCTTTTACTACCTTCTGTTGTGTTCTCTTTTCTATTGTGTTCAGTAGTGATTTCACCTACGTTCGCCGGGTGGCAGTGGTTATGCTAGAATGTTACCCTTTGTGTGAGTGTCCCACAGCCGAGGTCAAGAAAAATAAGTTTTTTTTTTCTTTTTTTTTTGTAGAGACGGAGATGGGGTATATAAAGCGTGTTCGAAATAAACTTTGCAGCTGAGTTTGAGACGTTGCCTCCTCTTTTACTACCTTCTGTTGTGTTCTCTTTTCTATTGTGTTCAGTAGTGATTTCACCTACGTTCGCCGGGTGGCAGTGGTTATGCTAGAATGTTACCCTTTGTGTGAGTGTCCCACAGCCGAGGTCAAGAAAAATAAGTTTTTTTTTTCTTTTTTTTTGTAGAGACGGAGATGGGGTATATAAAGCGTGTTCGAAATAAACTTTGCAGCTGAGTTTGAGACGTTGCCTCCTCTTTTACTACCTTCTGTTGTGTTCTCTTTTCTATTGTGTTCAGTAGTGATTTCACCTACGTTCGCCGGGTGGCAGTGGTTATGCTAGAATGTTACCCTTTGTGTGAGTGTCCCACAGCCGAGGTCAAGAAAAATAAGTTTTTTTTTTCTTTTTTTTTGTAGAGACGGAGATGGGGTATATAAAGCGTGTTCGAAATAAACTTTGCAGCTGAGTTTGAGACGTTGCCTCCTCTTTTACTACCTTCTGTTGTGTTCTCTTTTCTATTGTGTTCAGTAGTGATTTCACCTACGTTCGCCGGGTGGCAGTGGTTATGCTGGAATGTTACCCTTTGTGTGAGTGTCCCACAGCCGAGGTCAAGAAAAATAAGTTTTTTTTTTCTTTTTTTTTTGTAGAGACGGAGATGGGGTATATAAAGCGTGTTCGAAATAAACTTTGCGGCTGAGTTTGAGACGTTGCCTCATCTTTTACTACCTTCTGTTGTGTTCTCTTTTCTATTGTGTTCAGTAGTGATTTCACCTACGTTCGCCGGGTGGCAGTGGTTATGCTAGAATGTTACCCTTTGTGTGAGTGTCCCACAGCCGAGGTCAAGAAAAATAAGTTTTTTTTTTTCTTTTTTTTTGTAGAGACGGAGATGGGGTATATAAAGCGTGTTCGAAATAAACTTTGCAGCTGAGTTTGAGACGTTGCCTCCTCTTTTACTACCTTCTGTTGTGTTCTCTTTTCTATTGTGTTCAGTAGTGATTTCACCTACGTTCGCCAGGTGGCAGTGGTTATGCTAGAATGTTACCCTTTGTGTGAGTGTCCCACAGCCGAGGTCAAGAAAAATAAGTTTTTTTTTCTTTTTTTTTTTTGTAGAGACGGAGATGGGGTATATAAAGCGTGTTCGAAATAAACTTTGCAGCTGAGTTTGAGACGTTGCCTCCTCTTTTACTACCTTCTGTTGTGTTCTCTTTTCTATTGTGTTCAGTAGTGATTTCACCTACGTTCGCCGGGTGGCAGTGGTTATGCTAGAATGTTACCCTTTGTGTGAGTGTCCCACAGCCGAGGTCAAGAAAAAGAAGTTTTTTTTTTCTTTTTTTTTTGTAGAGACGGAGATGGGGTATATAAAGCGTGTTCGAAATAAACTTTGCAGCTGAGTTTGAGACGTTGCCTCCTCTTTTACTACCTTCTGTTGTGTTCTCTTTTCTATTGTGTTCAGTAGTGATTTCACCTACGTTCGCCGGGTGGCAGTGGTTATGCTAGAATGTGACCCTTTGTGTGAGTGTCCCACAGCCGAGGTCAAGAAAAATAAGTTTTTTTTTTCTTTTTTTTTGTAGAGACGGAGATGGGGTATATAAAGCGTGTTCGAAATAAACTTTGCAGCTGAGTTTGAGACGTTGCCTCCTCTTTTACTACCTTCTGTTGTGTTCTCTTTTCTATTGTGTTCAGTAGTGATTTCACCTACGTTCGCCGGGTGGCAGTGGTTATGCTAGAATGTTACCCTTTGTGTGAGTGTCCCACAGCCGAGGTCAAGAAAAATAAGTTTTTTTTTTTCTTTTTTTTTTGTAGAGACGGAGATGGGGTATATAAAGCGTGTTCGAAATAAACTTTGCAGCTGAGTTTGAGACGTTGCCTCCTCTTTTACTACCTTCTGTTGTGTTCTCTTTTCTATTGTGTTCAGTAGTGATTTCACCTACGTTCGCCGGGTGGCAGTGGTTATGCTAGAATGTGACCCTTTGTGTGAGTGTCCCACAGCCGAGGTCAAGAAAAATAAGTTTTTTTTTTCTTTTTTTTTGTAGAGACGGAGATGGGGTATATAAAGCGTGTTCGAAATAAACTTTGCAGCTGAGTTTGAGACGTTGCCTCCTCTTTTACTACCTTCTGTTGTGTTCTCTTTTCTATTGTGTTCAGTAGTGATTTCACCTACGTTCGCCGGGTGGCAGTGGTTATGCTAGAATGTTACCCTTTGTGTGAGTGTCCCACAGCCGAGGTCAAGAAAAATAAGTTTTTTTTTTCTTTTTTTTTTGTAGAGACGGAGATGGGGTATATAAAGCGTGTTCGAAATAAACTTTGCAGCTGAGTTTGAGACGTTGCCTCCTCTTTTACTACCTTCTGTTGTGTTCTCTTTTCTATTGTGTTCAGTAGTGATTTCACCTACGTTCGCCGGGTGGCAGTGGTTATGCTAGAATGTTACCCTTTGTGTGAGTGTCCCACAGCCGAGGTCAAGAAAAATAAGTTTTTTTTTTCTTTTTTTTTGTAGAGACGGAGATGGGGTATATAAAGCGTGTTCGAAATAAACTTTGCAGCTGAGTTTGAGACGTTGCCTCCTCTTTTACTACCTTCTGTTGTGTTCTCTTTTCTATTGTGTTCAGTAGTGATTTCACCTACGTTCGCCGGGTGGCAGTGGTTATGCTAGAATGTTACCCTTTGTGTGAGTGTCCCACAGCCGAGGTCAAGAAAAATAAGTTTTTTTTTTCTTTTTTTTTTGTAGAGACGGAGATGGGGTATATAAAGCGTGTTCGAAATAAACTTTGCAGCTGAGTTTGAGACGTTGCCTCCTCTTTTACTACCTTCTGTTGTGTTCTCTTTTCTATTGTGTTCAGTAGTGATTTCACCTACGTTCGCCGGGTGGCAGTGGTTATGCTAGAATGTTACCCTTCGTGTGAGTGTCCCACAGCCGAGGTCAAGAAGAATAAGTTTTTTTTTTCTTTTTTTTTTTGTAGAGACGGAGATGGGGTATATAAAGCGTGTTCGAAATAAACTTTGCAGCTGAGTTTGAGACGTTGCCTCCTCTTTTACTACCTTCTGTTGTGTTCTCTTTTCTATTGTGTTCAGTAGTGATTTCACCTACGTTCGCCGGGTGGCAGTGGTTATGCTAGAATGTGACCCTTTGTGTGAGTGTCCCACAGCCGAGGTCAAGAAAAATAAGTTTTTTTTTTTCTTTTTTTTGTAGAGACGGAGATGGGGTATATAAAGCGTGTTCGAAATAAACTTTGCAGCTGAGTTTGAGACGTTGCCTCCTCTTTTACTACCTTCTGTTGTGTTCTCTTTTCTATTGTGTTCAGTAGTGATTTCACCTACGTTCGCCGGGTGGCAGTGGTTATGCTAGAATGTGACCCTTTGTGTGAGTGTCCCACAGCCGAGGTCAAGAAAAATAAGTTTTTTTTTTCTTTTTTTTTGTAGAGACGGAGATGGGGTATATAAAGCGTGTTCGAAATAAACTTTGCAGCTGAGTTTGAGACGTTGCCTCCTCTTTTACTACCTTCTGTTGTGTTCTCTTTTCTATTGTGTTCAGTAGTGATTTCACCTACGTTCGCCGGGTGGCAGTGGTTATGCTAGAATGTTACCCTTTGTGTGAGTGTCCCACAGCCGAGGTCAAGAAAAATAAGTTTTTTTTTTCTTTTTTTTTGTAGAGACGGAGATGGGGTATATAAAGCGTGTTCGAAATAAACTTTGCAGCTGAGTTTGAGACGTTGCCTCCTCTTTTACTACCTTCTGTTGTGTTCTCTTTTCTATTGTGTTCAGTAGTGATTTCACCTACGTTCGCCGGGTGGCAGTGGTTATGCTAGAATGTTACCCTTTGTGTGAGTGTCCCACAGCCGAGGTCAAGAAAAATAAGTTTTTTTTTTCTTTTTTTTTTGTAGAGACGGAGATGGGGTATATAAAGCGTGTTCGAAATAAACTTTGCAGCTGAGTTTGAGACGTTGCCTCCACTTTTACTACCTTCTGTTGTGTTCTCTTTTCTATTGTGTTCAGTAGTGATTTCACCTACGTTCGCCGGGTGGCAGTGGTTATGCTAGAATGTTACCCTTTGTGTGAGTGTCCCACAGCCGAGGTCAAGAAAAATAAGTTTTTTTTTTCTTTTTTTTTGTAGAGACGGAGATGGGGTATATAAAGCGTGTTCGAAATAAACTTTGCAGCTGAGTTTGAGACGTTGCCTCCTCTTTTACTACCTTCTGTTGTGTTCTCTTTTCTATTGTGTTCAGTAGTGATTTCACCTACGTTCGCCGGGTGGCAGTGGTTATGCTAGAATGTTACCCTTTGTGTGAGTGTCCCACAGCCGAGGTCAAGAAAAATAAGTTTTTTTTTTCTTTTTTTTTGTAGAGACGGAGATGGGGTATATAAAGCGTGTTCGAAATAAACTTTGCAGCTGAGTTTGAGACGTTGCCTCCTCTTTTACTACCTTCTGTTGTGTTCTCTTTTCTATTGTGTTCAGTAGTGATTTCACCTACGTTCGCCGGGTGGCAGTGGTTATGCTAGAATGTGACCCTTTGTGTGAGTGTCCCACAGCCGAGGTCAAGAAAAATAAGTTTTTTTTTTCTTTTTTTTTGTAGAGACGGAGATGGGGTATATAAAGCGTGTTCGAAATAAACTTTGCAGCTGAGTTTGAGACGTTGCCTCCTCTTTTACTACCTTCTGTTGTGTTCTCTTTTCTATTGTGTTCAGTAGTGATTTCACCTACGTTCGCCGGGTGGCAGTGGTTATGCTAGAATGTTACCCTTTGTGTGAGTGTCCCACAGCCGAGGTCAAGAAAAATAAGTTTTTTTTTCTTTTTTTTTTGTAGAGACGGAGATGGGGTATATAAAGCGTGTTCGAAATAAACTTTGCAGCTGAGTTTGAGACGTTGCCTCCTCTTTTACTACCTTCTGTTGTGTTCTCTTTTCTATTGTGTTCAGTAGTGATTTCACCTACGTTCGCCGGGTGGCAGTGGTTATGCTAGAATGTGACCCTTTGTGTGAGTGTCCCACAGCCGAGGTCAAGAAAAATAAGTTTTTTTTTTCTTTTTTTTTTGTAGAGACGGAGATGGGGTATATAAAGCGTGTTCGAAATAAACTTTGCAGCTGAGTTTGAGACGTTGCCTCCTCTTTTACTACCTTCTGTTGTGTTCTCTTTTCTATTGTGTTCAGTAGTGATTTCACCTACGTTCGCCGGGTGGCAGTGGTTATGCTAGAATGTGACCCTTTGTGTGAGTGTCCCACAGCCGAGGTCAAGAAAAATAAGTTTTTTTTTTCTTTTTTTTTTGTAGAGACGGAGATGCGGTATATAAAGCGTGTTCGAAATAAACTTTGCAGCTGAGTTTGAGACGTTGCCTCCTCTTTTACTACCTTCTGTTGTGTTCTCTTTTCTATTGTGTTCAGTAGTGATTTCACCTACGTTCGCCGGGTGGCAGTGGTTATGCTAGAATGTTACCCTTTGTGTGAGTGTCCCACAGCCGAGGTCAAGAAAAATAAGTTTTTTTTTTCTTTTTTTTTTGTAGAGACGGAGATGGGGTATATAAAGCGTGTTCGAAATAAACTTTGCAGCTGAGTTTGAGACGTTGCCTCCTCTTTTACTACCTTCTGTTGTGTTCTCTTTTCTATTGTGTTCAGTAGTGATTTCACCTACGTTCGCCGGGTGGCAGTGGTTATGCTAGAATGTTACCCTTTGTGTGAGTGTCCCACAGCCGAGGTCAAGAAAAATAAGTTTTTTTTTTCTTTTTTTTTGTAGAGACGGAGATGGGGTATATAAAGCGTGTTCGAAATAAACTTTGCAGCTGAGTTTGAGACGTTGCCTCCTCTTTTACTACCTTCTGTTGTGTTCTCTTTTCTATTGTGTTCAGTAGTGATTTCACCTACGTTCGCCGGGTGGCAGTGGTTATGCTAGAATGTTACCCTTTGTGTGAGTGTCCCACAGCCGAGGTCAAGAAAAATAAGTTTTTTTTTTCTTTTTTTTTGTAGAGACGGAGATGGGGTATATAAAGCGTGTTCGAAATAAACTTTGCAGCTGAGTTTGAGACGTTGCCTCCTCTTTTACTACCTTCTGTTGTGTTCTCTTTTCTATTGTGTTCAGTAGTGATTTCACCTACGTTCGCCGGGTGGCAGTGGTTATGCTGGAATGTTACCCTTTGTGTGAGTGTCCCACAGCCGAGGTCAAGAAAAATAAGTTTTTTTTTTCTTTTTTTTTGTAGAGACGGAGATGGGGTATATAAAGCGTGTTCGAAATAAACTTTGCGGCTGAGTTTGAGACGTTGCCTCATCTTTTACTACCTTCTGTTGTGTTCTCTTTTCTATTGTGTTCAGTAGTGATTTCACCTACGTTCGCCGGGTGGCAGTGGTTATGCTAGAATGTTACCCTTTGTGTGAGTGTCCCACAGCCGAGGTCAAGAAAAATAAGTTTTTTTTTTTCTTTTTTTTTGTAGAGACGGAGATGGGGTATATAAAGCGTGTTCGAAATAAACTTTGCAGCTGAGTTTGAGACGTTGCCTCCTCTTTTACTACCTTCTGTTGTGTTCTCTTTTCTATTGTGTTCAGTAGTGATTTCACCTACGTTCGCCAGGTGGCAGTGGTTATGCTAGAATGTTACCCTTTGTGTGAGTGTCCCACAGCCGAGGTCAAGAAAAATAAGTTTTTTTTTTCTTTTTTTTTTTTTGTAGAGACGGAGATGGGGTATATAAAGCGTGTTCGAAATAAACTTTGCAGCTGAGTTTGAGACGTTGCCTCCTCTTTTACTACCTTCTGTTGTGTTCTCTTTTCTATTGTGTTCAGTAGTGATTTCACCTACGTTCGCCGGGTGGCAGTGGTTATGCTAGAATGTTACCCTTTGTGTGAGTGTCCCACAGCCGAGGTCAAGAAAAAGAAGTTTTTTTTTCTTTTTTTTTTGTAGAGACGGAGATGGGGTATATAAAGCGTGTTCGAAATA
This sequence comes from Ixodes scapularis, assembly GCF_016920785.2. NCBI lineage: Eukaryota > Metazoa > Arthropoda > Arachnida > Ixodida > Ixodidae > Ixodes > Ixodes scapularis. Next base: position 15,439,595 of record NW_024609837.1, on the reverse strand, counting down.
AACTTTGCAGCTGAGTTTGAGACGTTGCCTCCTCTTTTACTACCTTCTGTTGTGTTCTCTTTTCTATTGTGTTCAGTAGTGATTTCACCTACGTTCGCCGGGTGGCAGTGGTTATGCTAGAATGTGACCCTTTGTGTGAGTGTCCCACAGCCGAGGTCAAGAAAAATAAGTTTTTTTTTTCTTTTTTTTTGTAGAGACGGAGATGGGGTATATAAAGCGTGTTCGAAATAAACTTTGCAGCTGAGTTTGAGACGTTGCCTCCTCTTTTACTACCTTCTGTTGTGTTCTCTTTTCTATTGTGTTCAGTAGTGATTTCACCTACGTTCGCCGGGTGGCAGTGGTTATGCTAGAATGTTACCCTTTGTGTGAGTGTCCCACAGCCGAGGTCAAGAAAAATAAGTTTTTTTTTTTCTTTTTTTTTTGTAGAGACGGAGATGGGGTATATAAAGCGTGTTCGAAATAAACTTTGCAGCTGAGTTTGAGACGTTGCCTCCTCTTTTACTACCTTCTGTTGTGTTCTCTTTTCTATTGTGTTCAGTAGTGATTTCACCTACGTTCGCCGGGTGGCAGTGGTTATGCTAGAATGTGACCCTTTGTGTGAGTGTCCCACAGCCGAGGTCAAGAAAAATAAGTTTTTTTTTTCTTTTTTTTTGTAGAGACGGAGATGGGGTATATAAAGCGTGTTCGAAATAAACTTTGCAGCTGAGTTTGAGACGTTGCCTCCTCTTTTACTACCTTCTGTTGTGTTCTCTTTTCTATTGTGTTCAGTAGTGATTTCACCTACGTTCGCCGGGTGGCAGTGGTTATGCTAGAATGTTACCCTTTGTGTGAGTGTCCCACAGCCGAGGTCAAGAAAAATAAGTTTTTTTTTTCTTTTTTTTTTTGTAGAGACGGAGATGGGGTATATAAAGCGTGTTCGAAATAAACTTTGCAGCTGAGTTTGAGACGTTGCCTCCTCTTTTACTACCTTCTGTTGTGTTCTCTTTTCTATTGTGTTCAGTAGTGATTTCACCTACGTTCGCCGGGTGGCAGTGGTTATGCTAGAATGTTACCCTTTGTGTGAGTGTCCCACAGCCGAGGTCAAGAAAAATAAGTTTTTTTTTTCTTTTTTTTTGTAGAGACGGAGATGGGGTATATAAAGCGTGTTCGAAATAAACTTTGCAGCTGAGTTTGAGACGTTGCCTCCTCTTTTACTACCTTCTGTTGTGTTCTCTTTTCTATTGTGTTCAGTAGTGATTTCACCTACGTTCGCCGGGTGGCAGTGGTTATGCTAGAATGTTACCCTTTGTGTGAGTGTCCCACAGCCGAGGTCAAGAAAAATAAGTTTTTTTTTTCTTTTTTTTTTGTAGAGACGGAGATGGGGTATATAAAGCGTGTTCGAAATAAACTTTGCAGCTGAGTTTGAGACGTTGCCTCCTCTTTTACTACCTTCTGTTGTGTTCTCTTTTCTATTGTGTTCAGTAGTGATTTCACCTACGTTCGCCGGGTGGCAGTGGTTATGCTAGAATGTTACCCTTCGTGTGAGTGTCCCACAGCCGAGGTCAAGAAGAATAAGTTTTTTTTTTCTTTTTTTTTTGTAGAGACGGAGATGGGGTATATAAAGCGTGTTCGAAATAAACTTTGCAGCTGAGTTTGAGACGTTGCCTCCTCTTTTACTACCTTCTGTTGTGTTCTCTTTTCTATTGTGTTCAGTAGTGATTTCACCTACGTTCGCCGGGTGGCAGTGGTTATGCTAGAATGTGACCCTTTGTGTGAGTGTCCCACAGCCGAGGTCAAGAAAAATAAGTTTTTTTTTTTCTTTTTTTTGTAGAGACGGAGATGGGGTATATAAAGCGTGTTCGAAATAAACTTTGCAGCTGAGTTTGAGACGTTGCCTCCTCTTTTACTACCTTCTGTTGTGTTCTCTTTTCTATTGTGTTCAGTAGTGATTTCACCTACGTTCGCCGGGTGGCAGTGGTTATGCTAGAATGTGACCCTTTGTGTGAGTGTCCCACAGCCGAGGTCAAGAAAAATAAGTTTTTTTTTTCTTTTTTTTTGTAGAGACGGAGATGGGGTATATAAAGCGTGTTCGAAATAAACTTTGCAGCTGAGTTTGAGACGTTGCCTCCTCTTTTACTACCTTCTGTTGTGTTCTCTTTTCTATTGTGTTCAGTAGTGATTTCACCTACGTTCGCCGGGTGGCAGTGGTTATGCTAGAATGTTACCCTTTGTGTGAGTGTCCCACAGCCGAGGTCAAGAAAAATAAGTTTTTTTTTTCTTTTTTTTTGTAGAGACGGAGATGGGGTATATAAAGCGTGTTCGAAATAAACTTTGCAGCTGAGTTTGAGACGTTGCCTCCTCTTTTACTACCTTCTGTTGTGTTCTCTTTTCTATTGTGTTCAGTAGTGATTTCACCTACGTTCGCCGGGTGGCAGTGGTTATGCTAGAATGTTACCCTTTGTGTGAGTGTCCCACAGCCGAGGTCAAGAAAAATAAGTTTTTTTTTTCTTTTTTTTTTGTAGAGACGGAGATGGGGTATATAAAGCGTGTTCGAAATAAACTTTGCAGCTGAGTTTGAGACGTTGCCTCCACTTTTACTACCTTCTGTTGTGTTCTCTTTTCTATTGTGTTCAGTAGTGATTTCACCTACGTTCGCCGGGTGGCAGTGGTTATGCTAGAATGTTACCCTTTGTGTGAGTGTCCCACAGCCGAGGTCAAGAAAAATAAGTTTTTTTTTTCTTTTTTTTTGTAGAGACGGAGATGGGGTATATAAAGCGTGTTCGAAATAAACTTTGCAGCTGAGTTTGAGACGTTGCCTCCTCTTTTACTACCTTCTGTTGTGTTCTCTTTTCTATTGTGTTCAGTAGTGATTTCACCTACGTTCGCCGGGTGGCAGTGGTTATGCTAGAATGTTACCCTTCGTGTGAGTGTCCCACAGCCGAGGTCAAGAAAAATAAGTTTTTTTTTTCTTTTTTTTTGTAGAGACGGAGATGGGGTATATAAAGCGTGTTCGAAATAAACTTTGCAGCTGAGTTTGAGACGTTGCCTCCTCTTTTACTACCTTCTGTTGTGTTCTCTTTTCTATTGTGTTCAGTAGTGATTTCACCTACGTTCGCCGGGTGGCAGTGGTTATGCTAGAATGTGACCCTTTGTGTGAGTGTCCCACAGCCGAGGTCAAGAAAAATAAGTTTTTTTTTTTTCTTTTTTTTGTAGAGACGGAGATGGGGTATATAAAGCGTGTTCGAAATAAACTTTGCAGCTGAGTTTGAGACGTTGCCTCCTCTTTTACTACCTTCTGTTGTGTTCTCTTTTCTATTGTGTTCAGTAGTGATTTCACCTACGTTCGCCGGGTGGCAGTGGTTATGCTAGAATGTGACCCTTTGTGTGAGTGTCCCACAGCCGAGGTCAAGAAAAATAAGTTTTTTTTTTCTTTTTTTTTTGTAGAGACGGAGATGGGGTATATAAAGCGTGTTCGAAATAAACTTTGCAGCTGAGTTTGAGACGTTGCCTCCTCTTTTACTACCTTCTGTTGTGTTCTCTTTTCTATTGTGTTCAGTAGTGATTTCACCTACGTTCGCCGGGTGGCAGTGGTTATGCTAGAATGTGACCCTTTGTGTGAGTGTCCCACAGCCGAGGTCAAGAAAAATAAGTTTTTTTTCTTTTTTTTTTGTAGAGACGGAGATGGGGTATATAAAGCGTGTTCGAAATAAACTTTGCAGCTGAGTTTGAGACGTTGCCTCCTCTTTTACTACCTTCTGTTGTGTTCTCTTTTCTATTGTGTTCAGTAGTGATTTCACCTACGTTCGCCGGGTGGCAGTGGTTATGCTAGAATGTTACCCTTTGTGTGAGTGTCCCACAGCCGAGGTCAAGAAAAATAAGTTTTTTTTTTCTTTTTTTTTTGTAGAGACGGAGATGGGGTATATAAAGCGTGTTCAAAATAAACTTTGCAGCTGAGTTTGAGACGTTGCCTCCTCTTTTACTACCTTCTGTTGTGTTCTCTTTTCTATTGTGTTCAGTAGTGATTTCACCTACGTTCGCCGGGTGGCAGTGGTTATGCTAGAATGTTACCCTTTGTGTGAGTGTCCCACAGCCGAGGTCAAGAAAAATAAGTTTTTTTTTTCTTTTTTTTTGTAGAGACGGAGATGGGGTATATAAAGCGTGTTCGAAATAAACTTTGCAGCTGAGTTTGAGACGTTGCCTCCTCTTTTACTACCTTCTGTTGTGTTCTCTTTTCTATTGTGTTCAGTAGTGATTTCACCTACGTTCGCCGGGTGGCAGTGGTTATGCTAGAATGTTACCCTTTGTGTGAGTGTCCCACAGCCGAGGTCAAGAAAAATAAGTTTTTTTTTCTTTTTTTTTGTAGAGACGGAGATGGGGTATATAAAGCGTGTTCGAAATAAACTTTGCAGCTGAGTTTGAGACGTTGCCTCCTCTTTTACTACCTTCTGTTGTGTTCTCTTTTCTATTGTGTTCAGTAGTGATTTCACCTACGTTCGCCGGGTGGCAGTGGTTATGCTAGAATGTTACCCTTTGTGTGAGTGCCCCACAGCCGAGGTCAAGAAAAATAAGTTTTTTTTTCTTTTTTTTTTGTAGAGACGGAGATGGGGTATATAAAGCGTGTTCGAAATAAACTTTGCAGCTGAGTTTGAGACGTTGCCTCCTCTTTTACTACCTTCTGTTGTGTTCTCTTTTCTATTGTGTTCAGTAGTGATTTCACCTACGTTCGCCGGGTGGCAGTGGTTATGCTAGAATGTTACCCTTTGTGTGAGTGTCCCACAGCCGAGGTCAAGAAAAATAAGTTTTTTTTTTCTTTTTTTTTGTAGAGACGGAGATGGGGTATATAAAGCGTGTTCGAAATAAACTTTGCAGCTGAGTTTGAGACGTTGCCTCCTCTTTTACTACCTTCTGTTGTGTTCTCTTTTCTATTGTGTTCAGTAGTGATTTCACCTACGTTCGCCGGGTGGCAGTGGTTATGCTAGACCGTTACCCTTTGTGTGAGTGTCCCACAGCCGAGGTCAAGAAAAATAAGTTTTTTTTTTCTTTTTTTTTGTAGAGACGGAGATGGGGTATATAAAGCGTGTTCGAAATAAACTTTGCAGCTGAGTTTGAGACGTTGCCTCCTCTTTTACTACCTTCTGTTGTGTTCTCTTTTCTATTGTGTTCAGTAGTGATTTCACCTACGTTCGCCGGGTGGCAGTGGTTATGCTAGAATGTTACCCTTTGTGTGAGTGTCCCACAGCCGAGGTCAAGAAAAATAAGTTTTTTTTTTCTTTTTTTTTGTAGAGACGGAGATGGGGTATATAAAGCGTGTTCGAAATAAACTTTGCAGCTGAGTTTGAGACGTTGCCTCCTCTTTTACTATCTTCTGTTGTGTTCTCTTTTCTATTGTGTTCAGTAGTGATTTCACCTACGTTCGCCGGGTGGCAGTGGTTATGCTAGAATGTGACCCTTTGTGTGAGTGTCCCACAGCCGAGGTCAAGAAAAATAAGTTTTTTTTTTCTTTTTTTTTTGTAGAGACGGAGATGGGGTATATAAAGCGTGTTCGAAATAAACTTTGCAGCTGAGTTTGAGACGTTGCCTCCTCTTTTACTACCTTCTGTTGTGTTCTCTTTTCTATTGTGTTCAGTAGTGATTTCACCTACGTTCGCCGGGTGGCAGTGGTTATGCTAGAATGTTACCCTTTGTGTGAGTGTCCCACAGCCGAGGTCAAGAAAAATAAGTTTTTTTTTTCTTTTTTTTTGTAGAGACGGAGATGGGGTATATAAAGCGTGTTCGAAATAAACTTTGCAGCTGAGTTTGAGACGTTGCCTCCTCTTTTACTACCTTCTGTTGTGTTCTCTTTTCTATTGTGTTCAGTAGTGATTTCACCTACGTTCGCCGGGTGGCAGTGGTTATGCTAGAATGTTACCCTTTGTGTGAGTGTCCCACAGCCGAGGTCAAGAAAAATAAGTTTTTTTTTCTTTTTTTTTGTAGAGACGGAGATGGGGTATATAAAGCGTGTTCGAAATAAACTTTGCAGCTGAGTTTGAGACGTTGCCTCCTCTTTTACTACCTTCTGTTGTGTTCTCTTTTCTATTGTGTTCAGTAGTGATTTCACCTACGTTCGCCGGGTGGCAGTGGTTATGCTAGAATGTTACCCTTTGTGTGAGTGTCCCACAGCCGAGGTCAAGAAAAATAAGTTTTTTTTTTCTTTTTTTTTTGTAGAGACGGAGATGGGGTATATAAAGCGTGTTCGAAATAAACTTTGCAGCTGAGTTTGAGACGTTGCCTCCTCTTTTACTACCTTCTGTTGTGTTCTCTTTTCTATTGTGTTCAGTAGTGATTTCACCTACGTTCGCCGGGTGGCAGTGGTTATGCTAGAATGTTACCCTTTGTGTGAGTGTCCTACAGCCGAGGTCAAGAAAAATAAGTTTTTTTTTTCTTTTTTTTTTTGTAGAGACGGAGATGGGGTATATAAAGCGTGTTCGAAATAAACTTTGCAGCTGAGTTTGAGACGTTGCCTCCTCTTTTACTACCTTCTGTTGTGTTCTCTTTTCTATTGTGTTCAGTAGTGATTTCACCTACGGTCGCCGGGTGGCAGTGGTTATGCTAGAATGTTACCCTTTGTGTGAGTGTCCCACAGCCGAGGTCAAGAAAAATAAGTTTTTTTTTTCTTTTTTTTTGTAGAGACGGAGATGGGGTATATAAAGCGTGTTCGAAATAAACTTTGCAGCTGAGTTTGAGACGTTGCCTCCTCTTTTACTACCTTCTGTTGTGTTCTCTTTTCTATTGTGTTCAGCAGTGATTTCACCTACGTTCGCCGGGTGGCAGTGGTTATGCTAGAATGTTACCCTTTGTGTGAGTGTCCCACAGCCGAGGTCAAGAAAAATAAGTTTTTTTTTTCTTTTTTTTTTGTAGAGACGGAGATGGGGTATATAAAGCGTGTTCGAAATAAACTTTGCAGCTGAGTTTGAGACGTTGCCTCCTCTTTTACTACCTTCTGTTGTGTTCTCTTTTCTATTGTGTTCAGTAGTGATTTCACCTACGTTCGCCGGGTGGCAGTGGTTATGCTAGAATGTTACCCTTTGTGTGAGTGTCCCACAGCCGAGGTCAAGAAAAATAAGTTTTTTTTTTCTTTTTTTTTGTAGAGACGGAGATGGGGTATATAAAGCGTGTTCGAAATAAACTTTGCAGCTGAGTTTGAGACGTTGCCTCCTCTTTTACTATCTTCTGTTGTGTTCTCTTTTCTATTGTGTTCAGTAGTGATTTCACCTACGTTCGCCGGGTGGCAGTGGTTATGCTAGAATGTGACCCTTTGTGTGAGTGTCCCACAGCCGAGGTCAAGAAAAATAAGTTTTTTTTTCTTTTTTTTTTGTAGAGACGGAGATGGGGTATATAAAGCGTGTTCGAAATAAACTTTGCAGCTGAGTTTGAGACGTTGCCTCCTCTTTTACTACCTTCTGTTGTGTTCTCTTTTCTATTGTGTTCAGTAGTGATTTCACCTACGTTCGCCGGGTGGCAGTGGTTATGCTAGAATGTTACCCTTTGTGTGAGTGTCCCACAGCCGAGGTCAAGAAAAATAAGTTTTTTTTTTCTTTTTTTTTGTAGAGACGGAGATGGGGTATATAAAGCGTGTTCGAAATAAACTTTGCAGCTGAGTTTGAGACGTTGCCTCCTCTTTTACTACCTTCTGTTGTGTTGTCTTTTCTATTGTGTTCAGTAGTGATTTCACCTACGTTCGCCGAGTGGCAGTGGTTATGCTAGAATGTTACCCTTTGTGTGAGTGTCCCACAGCCGAGGTCAAGAAAAATAAGTTTTTTTTTTCTTTTTTTTTGTAGAGACGGAGATGGGGTATATAAAGCGTGTTCGAAATAAACTTTGCAGCTGAGTTTGAGACGTTGCCTCCTCTTTTACTACCTTCTGTTGTGTTCTCTTTTCTATTGTGTTCAGTAGTGATTTCACCTACGTTCGCCGGGTGGCAGTGGTTATGCTAGAATGTTACCCTTTGTGTGAGTGTCCCACAGCCGAGGTCAAGAAAAATAAGTTTTTTTTTTCTTTTTTTTTTGTAGAGACGGAGATGGGGTATATAAAGCGTGTTCGAAATAAACTTTGCAGCTGAGTTTGAGACGTTGCCTCCTCTTTTACTACCTTCTGTTGTGTTCTCTTTTCTATTGTGTTCAGTAGTGATTTCACCTACGTTCGCCGGGTGGCAGTGGTTATGCTAGAATGTTACCCTTTGTGTGAGTGTCCCACAGCCGAGGTCAAGAAAAATAAGTTTTTTTTTTCTTTTTTTTTTGTAGAGACGGAGATGGGGTATATAAAGCGTGTTCGAAATAAACTTTGCAGCTGAGTTTGAGACGTTGCCTCCTCTTTTACTACCTTCTGTTGTGTTCTCTTTTCTATTGTGTTCAGTAGTGATTTCACCTACGTTCGCCGGGTGGCAGTGGTTATGCTAGAATGTGACCCTTTGTGTGAGTGTCCCACAGCCGAGGTCAAGAAAAATAAGTTTTTTTTTTCTTTTTTTTTTGTAGAGACGGAGATGGGGTATATAAAGCGTGTTCGAAATAAACTTTGCAGCTGAGTTTGAGACGTTGCCTCCTCTTTTACTACCTTCTGTTGTGTTCTCTTTTCTATTGTGTTCAGTAGTGATTTCACCTACGTTCGCCGGGTGGCAGTGGTTATGCTAGAATGTTACCCTTTGTGTGAGTGTCCCACAGCCGAGGTCAAGAAAAATAAGTTTTTTTTTTCTTTTTTTTTTGTAGAGACGGAGATGGGGTATATAAAGCGTGTTCGAAATAAACTTTGCAGCTGAGTTTGAGACGTTGCCTCCCCTTTTACTACCTTCTGTTGTGTTCTCTTTTCTATTGTGTTCAGTAGTGATTCCACCTACGTTCGCCGGGTGGCAGTGGTTATGCTAGAATGTTACCCTTTGTGTGAGTGTCCCACAGCCGAGGTCAAGAAAAATAAGTTTTTTTTTTCTTTTTTTTTTGTAGAGACGGAGATGGGGTATATAAAGCGTGTTCGAAATAAACTTTGCAGCTGAGTTTGAGACGTTGCCTCCTCTTTTACTACCTTCTGTTGTGTTCTCTTTTCTATTGTGTTCAGTAGTGATTTCACCTACGTTCGCCGGGTGGCAGTGGTTATGCTAGAATGTGACCCTTTGTGTGAGTGTCCCACAGCCGAGGTCAAGAAAAATAAGTTTTTTTTTTCTTTTTTTTTTGTAGAGACGGAGATGGGGTATATAAAGCGTGTTCGAAATAAACTTTGCAGCTGAGTTTGAGACGTTGCCTCCTCTTTTACTATCTTCTGTTGTGTTCTCTTTTCTATTGTGTTCAGTAGTGATTTCACCTACGTTCGCCGGGTGGCAGTGGTTATGCTAGAATGTGACCCTTTGTGTGAGTGTCCCACAGCCGAGGTCAAGAAAAATAAGTTTTTTTTTTCTTTTTTTTTTGTAGAGACGGAGATGGGGTATATAAAGCGTGTTCGAAATAAACTTTGCAGCTGAGTTTGAGACGTTGCCTCCTCTTTTACTACCTTCTGTTGTGTTCTCTTTTCTATTGTGTTCAGTAGTGATTTCACCTACGTTCGCCGGGTGGCAGTGGTTATGCTAGAATGTGACCCTTTGTGTGAGTGTCCCACAGCCGAGGTCAAGAAAAATAAGTTTTTTTTTTCTTTTATTTTTGTAGAGACGGAGATGGGGTATATAAAGCGTGTTCGAAATAAACTTTGCAGCTGAGTTTGAGACGTTGCCTCCTCTTTTACTACCTTCTGTTGTGTTCTCTTTTCTATTGTGTTCAGTAGTGATTTCACCTACGTTCGCCGGGTGGCAGTGGTTATGCTAGAATGTGACCCTTTGTGTGAGTGTCCCACAGCCGAGGTCAAGAAAAATAAGTTTTTTTTTTCTTTTTTTTTTGTAGAGACGGAGATGGGGTATATAAAGCGTGTTCGAAATAAACTTTGCAGCTGAGTTTGAGACGTTGCCTCCTCTTTTACTACCTTCTGTTGTGTTCTCTTTTCTATTGTGTTCAGTAGTGATTTCACCTACGTTCGCCGGGTGGCAGTGGTTATGCTAGAATGTGACCCTTTGTGTGAGTGTCCCACAGCCGAGGTCAAGAAAAATAAGTTTTTTTTTTCTTTTATTTTTGTAGAGACGGAGATGGGGTATATAAAGCGTGTTCGAAATAAACTTTGCAGCTGAGTTTGAGACGTTGCCTCCTCTTTTACTACCTTCTGTTGTGTTCTCTTTTCTATTGTGTTCAGTAGTGATTTCACCTACGTTCGCCGGGTGGCAGTGGTTATGCTAGAATGTGACCCTTTGTGTGAGTGTCCCACAGCCGAGGTCAAGAAAAATAAGTTTTTTTTTTCTTTTTTTTTTGTAGAGACGGAGATGGGGTATATAAAGCGTGTTCGAAATAAACTTTGCAGCTGAGTTTGAGACGTTGCCTCCTCTTTTACTACCTTCTGTTGTGTTCTCTTTTCTATTGTGTTCAGTAGTGATTTCACCTACGTTCGCCGGGTGGCAGTGGTTATGCTAGAATGTTACCCTTTGTGTGAGTGTCCCACAGCCGAGGTCAAGAAAAATAAGTTTTTTTTTCTTTTTTTTTTTGTAGAGACGGAGATGGGGTATATAAAGCGTGTTCGAAATAAACTTTGCAGCTGAGTTTGAGACGTTGCCTCCTCTTTTACTACCTTCTGTTGTGTTCTCTTTTCTATTGTGTTCAGTAGTGATTTCACCTACGTTCGCCGGGTGGCAGTGGTTATGCTAGAATGTGACCCTTTGTGTGAGTGTCCCACAGCCGAGGTCAAGAAAAATAAGTTTTTTTTTCTTTTTTTTTGTAGAGACGGAGATGGGGTATATAAAGCGTGTTCGAAATAAACTTTGCAGCTGAGTTTGAGACGTTGCCTCCTCTTTTACTACCTTCTGTTGTGTTCTCTTTTCTATTGTGTTCAGTAGTGATTTCACCTACGTTCGCCGGGTGGCAGTGGTTATGCTAGAATGTTAACCTTTGTGTGAGTGTCCCACAGCCGAGGTCAAGAAAAATAAGTTTTTTTTTCTTTTTTTTTTGTAGAGACGGAGATGGGGTATATAAAGCGTGTTCGAAATAAACTTTGCAGCTGAGTTTGAGACGTTGCCTCCTCTTTTACTACCTTCTGTTGTGTTCTCTTTTCTATTGTGTTCAGTAGTGATTTCACCTACGTTCGCCGGGTGGCAGTGGTTATGCTAGAATGTGACCCTTTGTGTGAGTGTCCCACAGCCGAGGTCAAGAAAAATAAGTTTTTTTTTTCTTTTTTTTGTAGAGACGGAGATGGGGTATATAAAGCGTGTTCGAAATAAACTTTGTAGCTGAGTTTGAGACGTTGCCTCCTCTTTTACTACCTTCTGTTGTGTTCTCTTTTCTATTGTGTTCAGTAGTGATTTCACCTACGTTCGCCGGGTGGCAGTGGTTATGCTAGAATGTTACCCTTTGTGTGAGTGTCCCACAGCCGAGGTCAAGAAAAATAAGTTTTTTTTTTCTTTTTTTTTTGTAGAGACGGAGATGGGGTATATAAAGCGTGTTCGAAATAAACTTTGCAGCTGAGTTTGAGACGTTGCCTCCTCTTTTACTACCTTCTGTTGTGTTCTCTTTTCTATTGTGTTCAGTAGTGATTTCACCTACGTTCGCCGGGTGGCAGTGGTTATGCTAGAATGTTACCCTTTGTGTGAGTGTCCCACAGCCGAGGTCAAGAAAAATAAGTTTTTTTTTTCTTTTTTTTTTGTAGAGACGGAGATGGGGTATATAAAGCGTGTTCGAAATAAACTTTGCAGCTGAGTTTGAGACGTTGCCTCCTCTTTTACTATCTTCTGTTGTGTTCTCTTTTCTATTGTGTTCAGTAGTGATTTCACCTACGTTCGCCGGGTGGCAGTGGTTATGCTAGAATGTGACCCTTTGTGTGAGTGTCCCACAGCCGAGGTCAAGAAAAATAAGTTTTTTTTTTCTTTTTTTTTTGTAGAGACTGAGATGGGGTATATAAAGCGTGTTCGAAATAAACTTTGCAGCTGAGTTTGAGACGTTGCCTCCTCTTTTACTACCTTCTGTTGTGTTCTCTTTTCTATTGTGTTCAGTAGTGATTTCACCTACGTTCGCCGGGTGGCAGTGGTTATGCTAGAATGTTACCCTTTGTGTGAGTGTCCCACAGCCGAGGTCAAGAAAAATAAGTTTTTTTTTCTTTTTTTTTTGTAGAGACAGAGATGGGGTATATAAAGCGTGTTCGAAATAAACTTTGCAGCTGAGTTTGAGACGTTGCCTCCTCTTTTACTACCTTCTGTTGTGTTCTCTTTTCTATTGTGTTCAGTAGTGATTTCACCTACGTTCGCCGGGTGGCAGTGGTTATGCTAGAATGTTACCCTTTGTGTGAGTGTCCCACAGCCGAGGTCAAGAAAAATAAGTTTTTTTTTTCTTTTTTTTTTGTAGAGACGGAGATGGGGTATATAAAGCGTGTTCGAAATAAACTTTGCAGCTGAGTTTGAGACGTTGCCTCCTCTTTTACTACCTTCTGTTGTGTTCTCTTTTCTATTGTGTTCAGTAGTGATTTCACCTACGTTCGCCGGGTGGCAGTGGTTATGCTAGAATGTGACCCTTTGTGTGAGTGTCCCACAGCCGAGGTCAAGAAAAATAAGTTTTTTTTTGCTTTTTTTTTGTAGAGACGGAGATGGGGTATATAAAGCGTGTTCGAAATAAACTTTGCAGCTGAGTTTGAGACGTTGCCTCCTCTTTTACTACCTTCTGTTGTGTTCTCTTTTCTATTGTGTTCAGTAGTGATTTCACCTACGTTCGCCGGGTGGCAGTGGTTATGCTAGAATGTGACCCTTTGTGTGAGTGTCCCACAGCCGAGGTCAAGAAAAATAAGTTTTTTTTTCTTTTTTTTTGTAGAGACGGAGATGGGGTATATAAAGCGTGTTCGAAATAAACTTCGCAGCTGAGTTTGAGACGTTGCCTCCTCTTTTACTACCTTCTGTTGTGTTCTCTTTTCTATTGTGTTCAGTAGTGATTTCACCTACGTTCGCCGGGTGGCAGTGGTTATGCTAGAATGTGACCCTTTGTGTGAGTGTCCCACAGCCGAGGTCAAGAAAAATTAGTTTTTTTTGTCTTTTTTTTTGTAGAGACGGAGATGGGGTATATAAAGCGT